>NW_022196896.1:117529921-117548683 GCF_008632895.1 Mastomys coucha
AAAACCAAAAAAAAAAAAAAAGAAAGAAAGATTTCTTTTGGCTTGTGGTTTCCCAGGTTGAGGGCCACAGTCCAGCATCGTGTTAGGGCCCTAGGAAGGCAGAACATCATGTCAATGGAGAGGCAGAGCGTAGGTGAGAAAAGCTCTTTACACAGTGGACAAGAAGGATGTTTAAATGAAGGGGTGTAGTGACAATTTTGGAGTTTTGGTTTAAAAAAAAAAACAGAAATATTGTAAGGATATGTTTTCATTTTAATACCAGCTGTGGAATATGTGGGCACTTCAGATCATCCACAGCACCCGACTGTGATTTGCATCATGCTCTAGCAAGGGCATGATTTTGCCAGTGGCAGATAAGTTTCTACAATTGTGTGGAAAGTCTGGGGACTTTCCAGAGGGTATATAAATGCTAGTGCCCCGAGAGGCAGAGTGGGTTGTTGGTTAATTGCTGTTGGTCAAGGTTTGTTAAGAAGTCATGAGCAAAGAAGAAATAACAACAAGAAGAAATTAGATATCCTGACAGTGAAGAGCAAACTTGCTCCAAAGAACTTGAAGCCCTTAATCAGCAGGAAGTAGTCTAATGATAATGTCACACCCACTTTCCTCTCTACCCATTTTTTCCCCTCCTATCGATTGTCAGGGGTTGAAAGGGTAGAAGAAAAAAGAACCCAGTAAGTGGTCAAAGGTCAGTTACAGAGGACCCTGTGCTTCCTCAAAGTAGGCTCCACTGTCTTTTGTTTCCAGAATCCCCCAAGTGAGAGCTAGAAGCTGTAGAGATATACACTTTAATACCCCGGCCTATGAGAACATTCTCACATTCCAATCAGACTGGGAATTCATATTTCTCTGCCTCCCATCCTTCTCCACAATTCTATATTGAAGTGGAAACTTAAGGGTTCTTTGGAAAGTCAGTTGTGTTGGATGGTGTTTTGCCAGGGCAAACACATGAAGGAACATTTCTCTGAAGCAGACATAGGTGAAAGGCTAAGGAGGACTCATGGAGGAACATTTTGCTGAGGCAGACACAGGAGAGAGGGTATTCTGCTGAAGCAAGCACGTGAAGGGACACTTGAAGGATTCTTGCTGACAACACGCATGTATTGGTCTGCCTTACATTGTGTAGTTGAGCTCCTTTTGTCTGTCCGGACTCCATAGAGAGAAACGCACCAAAAAACTTGTGGTGGTGTGCTACAGGTTCTTGCCACTTCCTCAGACTCAGGCTAACTGGCAGAGTGATGTCAATTGAGACAGACTCATGTGGAGTTTTGCTAAGTCAGACTCATGTGCTTAGGCAAGACACATAGTGAGGCAAACCCCAGGGCTGACTCAGCTGAGGCCTGGCTGTCTCTGCTAGCTAGTGCCACTACAGCCGATCTCTGTTTGCCACCCCGCCTCTGCTGAACTGGACTGCTGGTGTATCTGTGAAGTGTTTGCTCGTGGATCCAACTGCCGCTGCTAACCTGAGAACCGAACTGCCAATTTCCAGACAACACAGACAGGAGTTGCTTCAAAGAATCATTTCTAAACAGGCCTACTTCCCTGCTGCCCCTGTGCCCCCATGCTCCATATCCTTTCTTTCTCACTACCTCTGGTGGGTGGTGGGCTACAAAGGAGGTTAAAACATTTAAGTACCATCATTAATCCAGGCAGTGGTGGCACATGCCTTTAATCCCAGCACTTGGGAGGCAGAGGCAGGCAGATTTCTGAGGTCGAGGCCAACCTGGTCTACAGAGTAAGTTTCAGGACAGCCAGGGCTATACAGAGAAACCCTGTCTCGAAAAACCAAATAAATAAATAAATAAATAAGAAGAAACCCACCATTAAAAGTGGGCATTTGTGGAGAGCCATTTTCAGCTGCACCCCGAGAACGAGTGGTCTCATAAACAAGTCCTCATTTGGCTAAGCTTGCTGCCATTGATTGCTTCCGCATTTGGTGACCTATCTGCTTTTGCCACGTGGCCCATTGGGATTGGCTAAGCTTGGGAGTACTCAATGGTCGAGGGTGGGCTGGAAGGCGGGGCTTAGATGGCAGGAAGGCGGGGCTTAAGTAAGGGCTCCAATGAGAAGAAGCAGAGCAGCAGAAGAAGCAGCAGTAGAAGCAGGAGGAAGAAGTAGCAGGAGAAGCAGGAGGGGAAACATTGTTAAAAGGTTCCTGAATAAACTGCTAAAAGGAAGAGCTTGGTCCGTCTTTCTTGCTGGTCAAGGTGGACGTAACAGTTGGAGGCCTGCCAGGACGGGGAAACCTCTTGAGACTCAGAACCTTTTGCAGTCAGGGCAGTCGGCTGGTAAGTTCCCAAGGTAAGTTGGGACGATAAGGACCTCAGTGAAGAGGCAATAAGATCTCCGGGTTGGAGAAATAAGGTCCTCCGTGAAGAGGCAATAGGGTCTCAGGGTTGGAGCAATAAGGACCTCGGATATAGAGGCTATAAAGAATAGTGAACTGAAAGTAAAAGAAAAGTAACAAAAAAGGGTAACAAAAGTAACCATGGGAGCTTCATATTCAATTTTTTTGGCTCTCCAAGAGCTGTTATTGTCAAACTCAATTTTTCTGACTCTTCAAGAGCTGTTAAGACCTGTGTGGAAGCTCGTTAGGAGCTGTTTGGAAGATCAGCGCTGTTGTAAGGCCATGGAAGAGGTGAAAGCTGCATTCTCCTTTCAGGTTTCCCCTCAATGGCTGCCTTCAGCACCCAGCCCTATGCGGGGGTGGGGGAATTCAGCTTGGGAGATACTAGCCACCTGTTTCTGGTTAATGTTAACCCTGGCAGCAGCTTGGTATCCCCGGGAAGTCCAAGACCTTAGGGAACTATAGAAAGCAGTGGCAGAGGATGGCCCTCATTCACCCTGTGTAGAGGCCATCCTTGAGGGCTTTGCCCACCAGGCTCTCACCCTCAGAGATTGGAAGGAAATGGCCAAGGCTACGTTCCCCTCACCCATGTTCCTCACCATGGCTTTTTACCAGGAGGAGTGTGGAGTGTAACATTGTATCTTTAAGGGAAGAAATGTTTCAATTCGACTGTTTAGAACAAATCCTCAGTCTATAGTTACTCCCCTCAGGATGGTTAATTTTGTATCTGTTGATACCTTTTCCCATGCCTGCTGGGCTAAATGAGTCAGGTGGAGAGACCCATTGACCGGAGCTTGGAGAGGGCCAGACCCGCTCTTGACAGCTAGAAGAGGATTTGGCTGTGTTTTCCCCCAAAATGAGAAAAGACCAATCTGGATACCAGCCAGAGGCATAAAATACTTGCCCCAACAGGGGGATGATGATATTAATCACTCCAGGGACATTTCCAGCCCTGAGAGCCCTCCTCCTGCTTCCTTCACAGAGTCATCAAGAAAAAAGAATGAAGATTCCCCCTGTCATCGACAATGAAGATCCTGCAAAAGATTGATGGGGGGATTCGACGATCCAAGAAGACTTAGAGAAGAGGAGGAGAGAGTTTCAAGATTATTGTCCCATATTCTGTTCATCAGGTTAAAGTTTTGTGTGGGATTCTGTCGGTGTTTCCAAGACCAATGCCGATACAACATAATGCTCGAGTGTTTCCTCGCTTTTTTAGTACCAATAGAAGTTAGATGTTCCATTTTTGCCTTTAGATTGGTTGGTCTCCTATTGCTGGTCTGCCTTGTGGGCCTGTGGTATATATGCAAGGATCAGGTTCACTCAGAGAAGGAAAGCAGCCATGATTGTGCAAGCATTTACGGTCATTGAGGCAGGACAGTCTCCCCAGGCATGGCTGGTAGTCATGCAAAAATGATCGTCACATTCAGGCTGCAAGGTGAAGCACTGCACTCCGGGTCAGCTTCTAGCGGCCTGAGAAGAGCACTTCTGATTGCATGCGGGTTGGTACCCCAGACCCCGCCTCTGAGAAAAAGGTATGGGACGGGTCTGGTACTCTTTGGGTGGATGACACCTAAGTAAGGATCAGTACAATGTCCCTGTTTTCAGCATCAGAGATCAGACCTCTACTCTTGCCTGTTTTGTTTAAAAACTAAAAGGGGGAACTGTGGAGAGCCATTTTCAGCTGTGCCCCGAGAGCGAGTGGTCTCATAAACAAGCCCTCATTTGGCTAAGCTTGCTGCCATTGATTGCTTCCGCATTTGGTGACCTATCCGCTTTTGCTACATGGCCCATTGGGATTGGCTAAGCTTGGGAGTACTCAACGGCTGAGGGTGGGCCGGAAGGCGGGGCTTAAGTAAAGGCTCCCCAGAGGCAGGAAGGCGGGGCTTAAGTAACAGCTCCAAAGAGAAGAAGCAGAGCAGCAGTAGAAGCAGGAGGAAGAAGTAGCAAGAGAAGCAGGAGGGGAAACATTGTTAAAAGGTTCCTGAATAAACTGCTAAAAGGAAGAGCTCTCGTGTCTTTCTTGCTGGTCAGGGCAGACGCAACAGGCATTGAAAATATTAAAGTTACACCATAGCTCCTTCAATTGCCCTAGCACCCTAAGAGGGAGGACACGAGTTCCTCTTCACTCTGCTACCAACTCAGTGAACTGTTCTCTGTGGGCTGTTCTTCCTAGCCACAGGCCATCTTCACATCTTCCCTTTGTTGTGGTGCTTCTTGGGGCAACTGCATTGTAACTCTCTATGGGGGGACTGGGGAGGGGCAGGGCCTGGGCTCTAGGCCTAGTTTTTAAATGTCACAGAAGATAACTAGGAGTTTACAACTGTGAAAATGTGAAGCAAGTTGGGGGCTGAGTATGGGTGTGTCCAGACTATGGGTAACAAGTAGTGTGGGCAAGTCCAGACAGGGCATGAAGACTATGACCATGTCCAGACAGTAGGTAAGAGGTAAGGACTGTGGTTACCATCCAGGCAGTAGTAGGCAATATCTGTGGCCATGTCCAGATGGTGGGTAATGACTGAGGCCATATACAGACAGTGGGTAAAGACTATGGACATGCCCAGACAGTGAATAGTGTCTGGAATGTCCAGACAATAGCTATATTAGGGTTCTCTAGAGGAACAGACTAATAGGATGAAGATAGAAAGATAGATAGATAGATAGATAGATAGATAGGATTTATTAGAGTGACTTACAGGCTGTGGTCCAGCTAGTCAACATTGGCTGTCTACCAACAGAAAGTCCAAGAATCCAGGAGTTGTTCAGTCCACAAGGCTGGATGTCTCAGCTTGTTTTTAGTACACACCTAATGCCATTGAAGAAATTAACTTGCCAGCTAGAATGAGGGCAAGTGCCACACCCACTCCAGTGGAGTCTTCATGACGAGTCCAAAAGCTTAGCCGCAGTCCTGAGGCAAAAAGTTTCAAGGAAACTGGTCTCCTGGAGGTCCTTGGTGTCCCGTAACACGGATGCGGTCCAGATTTGTCCTTGTGATAGTCGATGGAGGGTCTTGTGTGCTTTCTTTCTGTATTGTTTTATTATAGGTATAGAGGCGCCCCCAAGGAATGATTTGACTAATAGTCAAGTTAGATTGGGCGTTGTTTCCTGGCCCCCACCACTATTCCAACATCCTAGTCAATGCTGAGCCGACCCTCGGCTTGGAATTTTGGAAAGAATGTTACTTAGTCAGACAAATTGCCCCCAGCGTTATAAGAGAGATAGTGAAAGAAATCAGCATTGAAGTTTACTGGCAACAAAGTAAATTTAGAATTTGCATTACAGTCACATAGGGCAGACTGTTTTACATATTAGAAGAAAGCTGGTGGGCTCCCCTGGCAAATGGAAATCTGCCAAAAATGCTTAAAATTACAGCAGAGTCACTCCCAGGAGCTAGCGTAATGTATTATTCATGGAAAGGTTAGCAAGAATGGGACCCCCCTGGTGCATACTTCTGATAGCCCAGATTAGCATAGTTGGGTGTTTACCTAGGGCTGGCTGGTGGTGGGTTATTCAATAGACTAGAATAGAAATCATTTACACCTGGCAGCTAAGATCAAGCTGACTTTTGATAGGGCTGACTTTGTTGTGTGCTGCCTGGTTCCTGCCAATTACCTTGACTATTGTATTACCTGACTTTCCTTTATCTTTTGTAATGACTATAAAAGTCTGGTTTACTTTGAGAAATTACACTCAGATTCAGCACTCTCTTGTGTTCATGTCTGTTTGTCACTCACCTATTCTTTGCCCACCTGAGTACCAGAACCCTGATTCTCCCCCGGTTGAGGGAGAACAAAGCTTCCTTCTTCCATGTCCTTATATAGGCTGCCAGCAGAAGGTGTGTTCCAGATTAAAGATGAGTCTTCCCACCTCAAAAGATCATGATTAAAGGTGGGGTCTTCCCACTTCAAATGATTTAATTAGAAAAAACACTCTCCCACAGATGTACCTAGCTGTTCCCCAGAACTTCATATGAAGTCCAAATTCTTCTGCTAGACACAGGGCCAAAGCAAGGGGCGCTGGACACAAATAGGAGGTCAGCTTCCTGGCAGAACTTGACAGGCATCTGTGTTCTTCCTCAAAGAGCCCAGCCTGACTACCCTGCCCTACTGGAGAGTAGCCAGCAGGGGGTGCCTGGGAACAAAGGCACCATCGTGGGCAGCTGGCTAAGGTATGATGGCACACTGTAAAGCGAGAAGTACCCAGCTGAGCACAGTCCACCTCAGCTCTTCCTGGTAAGATGTTCTTAAGCCTCTAGGTGTGTGGTGATCTGGAATACAGTAACAGACAACACTACAGAAACAAACCTACAGTTGCAGGGTTTGGTTTGGTTTCCTAGGAAAACCCCAGTCTACAGAGGATTGTCAAAATCCTATTGACAATATGGATTTTCCTCCATATGCTTGCTTTGAATCATTTTGTGCATGCTCTGTGTATAACACGGAGGGTGAAGGAGCTTCCATAGATGAAATTCCTTCTTGTTTTCCTTATTCCCCCGGTCTTTCTCATATCAGACGGACATGAGACGGGCCAGGATGTAAGGCCAGTGTATGCATGTGCAGGTGTGCATGATGCTGAGGCTTCAGCCACCAGAAAAGCCGAGGTACAGTCTCATCAACATCGGGCACTGACAACCAGATGTGACCCCTGTGGAGAATCATCTGCTCTGCTGAAAGAATCAGAGTTGGGCCGATGTTCACCAAAGCCTAGAACCTCTTGTTCTGTCACATTGATTCTGATCTACATTCTGCCATGGGGCTGGTTATCTATGCTCAGGTACCACATGTCTTGTCACATTTTACCAGGGTGAATCTCCAACCTGGCTCTATCCCAGAATTCTTTCCACCTTCTATTTCCTGCGTGAGCCTTAGGCCATCAGATTTATTATTGACAGGTGCCACATCCTGACATAAGATATTCACTGTACCGGCGCCTGCTGGCAAGCCTGAGAACCTGAGTTCATTCCCCAAGATCCTACGATGGGAGAAGATGTTAAGAAATAAAATTGGATGGTGTGTTCTCAAAGCTGCCTTGAGCCAGCTTAGCCCAGCTACAAACAGAAAACACCAGAGCCTGCAAATGCCTGCCAGCTTAGCTAACCTGCCTACCCAAACTAGTGGTTTGGAGTGAAAAGGTCACTCCTAGCTGAGCTCCCTGCAAGGTCATGGACCTAATAAACTTCAAAATAAACTGGTCCTAAACCATGGAGAGGCACCCACACATGGCTTTTGTTGTGAAAAGAAAGACATAAGGCATAAGGCACAGGGGGAAGGAAGAGCCAGGTGACAGGTAAGATTGTACCCTCCTGATTATGTAAAGGATGGGGTGGATGGGGTGAGGGTGGGGGTGGGGTGGGGAAGAGACATGGTTTAGGCTTCATAAGCAGTTCTGACTTTGCAAAGTCAAAAAAACCAACCAAGCAACCACAACCAAAAAAACCCTGCTTCGTTTTCACTACCCTGAGGCTCCAGTGTTCCTATGGGTTGGGATCTATGTTTGTTTCTCACATGATAAATGAATAAACATATCGCTGAAATAAAGAACAAATTAAAGCAGGAAAGAGAGGAGCAAGGCGTGTATCTTCCCTACAGTTTCTATTCCCTCGAAGAGAAAACATGACCACAGAAACTCTTATAAAGAAACATTTAATTGAGTTCAGAGGTTTAGTTCATTATCATGGTGGGAAGCATGACAGTATGCAGGCAGACACAGTGCTGGAAAGGTGGCTGAGAGCTCTACATCTGGATAGACAGGCAGCAGGAAGAGAGAATGACACTGAACTTGGCTTAAGCACCAGAGACCTCAAAGCCTGCCTCCTAGTGACACACTTCCTCCAATAAGGCCACACCCACTCCACTAAGGCTCCACCTCCCAAAAGTGCCACTCCCTATGGGCCTACGGGGACCATTTTTCATTCAAACTACCACAGAGGAGAAGGATGGGGTACCCCACTGTGTCCCAGCCTCTCTGGTGGCCTGTCAGATGCCATCAGCTGAGCTACCGTGTTTGCTCAAGCCCCTGGAGGTCTGTTGGCAGTGGAGTAAGATGCAAATGTCAGTGACTCAATGGCTGCAGAGGAGCCAGTGTGTCTGTGTGTGTGTGTGTGTGTGTGTGTGTGTGTGTGTGTGTGTCCAGGCAGGAGCTCTGAAGAGTCCTGCAGTCCAGGGAGGACTTAGACCACTGAGACCAATATGCAAAAGGACACGTTTCCCTAGTCACATCTGGAAATAGCCAGTGATAGAGCCATTCCTGAGGCTGTCTCTGAGACCTGGAGAGCAGCTTCCTACATTTTACCAAGGGAAGGAGGCCGAAACCCAGGCTCCCTGGCAAAGGGTGGCTGGCTCCCACCATCCTGTGCTGATCCACCCCGTTGATCGCTGGCAGCCAGTGAGTTCTGTCTCTGAAATTGCCACCCCTTAGGAGATTCTTCCCTTACTCTGGGATTGCTTGTCCCAGAGCAATGTGAGCCCACGTGATTCTGTGACCTCTCAGGGGCAGCTCAGCAGGGGCTCAGCAGCACCATGGGTTGGTGAGCAGGCAGGTCCCTCCCTCATCCTGGGCTGTCACTGACTTCATACACCTTACCACAAAGGCAGATTTCTGGGGCCAGAGCTGTGTTCCTTGGAGGATGAAAGGGAGTCCAGAATGGTTGTGATGCAACCTGATGGGATGCCGCCATCAGCTCTAGCCAGGTTCATAAGGTCTGGGGAAGGATGGGCAAGAGAATCCAGCATAAAAAGTTTCTAAAATCAGAGTTCATCGAGGCTTGGTCCTCAAAACTCACCACTATGCTGGCCTCTGAGTAGGTCTCACGTTTATGGCTCTAGAAAGAGCCACACTGGCCTTTCTGTGACCTAAAATCCATACTCAGACTGCCCCACAGCTTCTTAGAATGTCACTTTTCTCCTTGGTCCTGGAAACATTTGCTGGCCTCTCTGCCAAAGCTTGATGATACCTAGGCATGTCAGGGCCAACGTTCTGGAAAGGGCTGCTTTAGATCAGCACACAGTGGTGTCTCTCAAGTCAGCAACATGCGCACCCTTCATGATCCCAAGAACAGTGGGGAGATATGCCAACTGCTCATCCCACCCTGGTCCCAAAATGCTGCTCTTGATTCAGTGAGAGCAATTAAGACAAGCCAGAGACTCGGGAAAACAGCTGCCAATTGGCAAGGCTAGGAGGAGCCTTCACATGAACTGTAAGCATCCACCTGATGACTCTGGCACAGAGCTTTGTGAATGACCACATCTCCTGAGATGCCCACAAAGGCTCAGGAAGGCAGTGGTGAGCAAGCGGTCTCCCCTAAGCCAGAGAGTCAGACTGTAGAAGGCATGGAGGCAGGACCCCAGGAGAGAAAGTGGGTCGGTTGAGCCCGTGGGGAAGAGAATGAGGACAGAGTCCCACATACAAGGGACATAGCTGGGTGACAGGCCTGCCTGAGTTTTGATTTTACAGGTTCAGCCATTGCAGGTGATCCCACACTCCAGCCACCCTGGCGATATGCTGCATAAAAAGGACTGGCCTCCCTGGTCTACAGAGTGAGTTCCAGGACAACCAGGGCTACACAGAGAAACCCTGTCTCAAAAAAAAAAAAAAAAAAAAAAAAAAAAAAAAAAAAAAAAAAGGACTGGCCTTTGTCCCACATGATTGTTACATGGGTGTTTCAACATGTAAGATGGCTCAAGTATTGCCTTAGGGTTTCTATTGCTGTGTCGAAACACCATGATCAAAAAGCAAGTTGGCATTTCTTCCACCTAGCTATTCATCAGGTCAGGACAGGAGCTCAAACTAATCAGGAACCAGGAGGCAGGAGCTGATGCTGAGGCCATGGAGGGGTGCTGCTTACTGGCTTGCTCCTCCATAGCTTTCTCAGTCTACTTTCTTATAGAACCCAGAAAGCCCAGGGATGGCCCCACCCATAATGGGCTGGGCCCACCCGTATCAATCACTAATTTAGAACATTCCTTACAGTTAGCTCTTATGAAAGCACCTTCTCAATTGAGGGTCCTTCCTCTCAGATAACTCTTGTTTCTGTGTCAAGTTGACATAAGACTAGCCAACTTGGGAGGAGAGTCATGCTTTCCAGAAGTGAAGCAGAGTGGAACTAAATGGGAGAAGGCCAGGGACAGTGTGGTGGCCTTAAACAGGAAGGGCAGCAGGACCTAGGCAGGTCTCCTACTCCACCAGAGAGCCAGCCTTTCGGGATCTATGTTTACAGGATGCTACCTGCCCATGAGCGGCATCCCCACGCTGGAAAATCCCACTTAAAGTTCCACACTGAATGTGGCCTGAAACTCAAGACATGTGACTCCCAGCCTGCTCCTTCTGCTCATTCTTGGTCCTTCTGCTCATTCTTGGGATGCAGAATGGGGGTTAAAGGCCTCAGAGCAAGCATCGACACCTGATGAGAAGGCCCCCTCCTGAGATCCCAGAGTCCTGTCAAATGTCCTAAGAGATGCTGACTGGGACGGCCTACCTTGGCCTACCTTGTCAGATTTGCCATGCTTCAAGGAGCAGACTTAAGGAGAGTGAGCTCTGGAGAGACCAGCAAGCCTGAAAAGCGAATGGACCGTGGCTAGCTCAGAGCAGCTCTGGGAACCTTCTCCAGGGCAAACCTGTTTGCCACCTTCCTCAGCCATGAGTCCCTCTCTGACACCCTGGAACTCCCCTCCCAGCCCCTGGCCTCTTCAGCTGACCTGTTTCTACCTGGTAGGTCTCAGCATGGCCTTCATGTCCTCTCTGGCTTGTTTGTGTCTGAACAGTGTACCCATGACCACGCCTTGCCCTTCAGGATCACATCCCTTAACAGGTATTTGTATCTCATTCCAGGAGGTTCCTGGCCAGTGGTGTGGGGCATCTTCCTGAGATGGAGTGGGAGGTGTTGGTGGTCTAACAACCAGTACCCAGAGATAAAGCTGCGCCTCCAACTTGTGTCTTGGCCCCAGTGACTATGACATGCCGCTGTGGCACACAGGGTGAGTGAGTGTAGCTGTGAACCTTGAGAGCCCATGCCGGCCTTACACTCAGGAAAGGGTCATTTGACCCTTCCAAAAGAGTCATGAGCCACAGGTTGAGAATCACAGATCTAGCGTTTTGTCACCACTGATGTTTTTCCGGTGAGCACATGGATTACCTCCAGGGTTTCTGATTGGCTGTGTTCTGTGTCCATCACACCTTTTCATCCCTGTCCTTTTCTGGTCACCCAATTGCTCCTTTCAGGCTCTTTCTCATTTTTCCCCCTCTCCCAGATACTGAAAACCTCACTTTGGACTACTGGTAGATGGTTCTTGTTCCCATCCCCCTCTTTTCCTATCCAGAGCCCCTCCCACACACAGGTTCCCACCTAGCTTGTGCGGACTGCTCTCCACAGGGCTGCATCCCTGGGAGTGTGAGGTGGAAGACAGCCAGCCCTGAGAGGGCGGAGCTCCCACCAGGTGGATTGCAGGCTGCTTCCTCCTGGGTCTGTACCACAGAGCTGAGGTCAGAAGTTCTTATCTGGACTTTTAGTCTACTTCCCTTCGGGCACCTCGGATGTGCACCTAACCCTGGGAAAGGCTCAGCTTAGTCCCCTTTTATTGTGTCCTGAGGCCCTCACCTTGTTTGGGGGTGGCTAGGACTCTAAACTACGTGAGCCTTTTCAGTAAAGATGAAATCTGATACCATTTCAAGCCAGAAGTCCCCCATCTTTTTTTTTTTTACTTAAGCCAACTGAGATCCTACACTGAGTACGACCCCTGCAGCTGGCCGCAAACACACCCACCCTGGCAGCAAAGGTCCTAGACTGTCCTAGAGGGCTCTGCATTCTCATGTAGTACCCCATTGGCAACTACTCCTGTGCTGCGCCCAGTGCTTTAAACCCTTCACTAGGGGTAAGACCCGGGCTCAGGGTGCAGCATGGATAGACCTCCAGGTGGGCAAGGACACACAGCCCTCCCCTTTCCCACTCACTGTTTATGAAACAGGGTTAGAGTGTTACTAAAGACAGAAAGGGCTTCTGGCTTCAAGCTGCTCTGGCTTCTTGCCTGGAAACAAACAAACAAAAACCTCCCCTAGGCCAAGAAAATTACAAAGAGCCTGGTGAGCTGCTTGGAACTGGACAAGGGAGAAACACACAGAAAACAAAGGTTTAACATCCAGACCATCCCATCTGACAAAGGGACGAGGGGCAGGAGCCAGCGAGCCATCTGATAGTCACACAGGCTGCAGGTCCAGAGTCCAGGAAGGTGGAGACATTTGGTGCAGCCCACAGCGTGCCCAGGTCCATCTTGAAGGCTGTGTCCCAGCCTCACGTGGAGTGCAGGCACTCTAAGTGACCGACAAAATCTTCCCTGATGTTTAACTGTGTTTAGTGGGCTGGCGAATGGTATGTTTATGTGTTTACAACATGTAAGTCAGGAGTGCTTCTCATGACTGTCTCTTAAAAGAGGCAAGCTTTAATTACCGAGCCTTGTGGGGACACCATGGGCTACAGTGGCCTTGGCTCAGCGGAAGGCTGTGCTCTGTCCCTTGGAGAGGATGTGGTGACTGGCTCTCTGTCTTGTGTATGCTCCCCACTAGCTCCACAGCCCCTCCTGAGTGAGGGGCTCTAGTTTCAGAGCTGGCTTTGTCTGCCTGTGCCTGTGACATAAACAGAGTTATGTATGGGTTTGGTAGTGTCACCTCCGAAAGCTGTGTGTGAGCCTAGTGCGTGAAAGGGGCCTAGCAGACCGAACATTAAGCTAGACATTCTGGTTTAGGGTGGGCTCCGAATCCCATGACACTGTCCTTAGCAGGTGAGCGGGAAAGGCCACTTGGGGATGCACT
This sequence comes from Mastomys coucha, assembly GCF_008632895.1. Lineage (NCBI taxonomy): Eukaryota > Metazoa > Chordata > Mammalia > Rodentia > Muridae > Mastomys > Mastomys coucha. The sequence goes on from NW_022196896.1 coordinate 117,543,063, forward strand.
TGTATGACTTCTCTACAAACCATGCAAAGCCAGGGCCAGCAGCCACCCAAGAACGGAGAGAAACCTGGCATGGATTTTCTCTCAACCTCTGAAAAAACTAACCCAGCCACCACGATCTGGGATATTTTGCCTCCACAGCTGGAAAAATAAGTCACAGCTGTTAGCCACCAAGCTCCTGGTTTCTTAGAGCAGCCTTGGGACACTCAGGCAGGAGCTGCAACTGACATGTGGTTAAACACCATAACCAAAGCAACTCAGGGAGGAAAGCGTCTACAGTCAATCATGAAACGAAGCCCAGACAGGAACTCAAGGCAGGAACCTGGCGGCAGAAGCCGAAGCAGAGGCCCTGGAGGGGTGCTGTGTACTGTCTTGCTTCCCCTGACTTGCTCAATATACTTTCTTATATCATCCAAGACTATTTGCCCAGGCTGGGCCCTCTTACCAATGATTGAGAAAATGCTCCACAGTCTCACGTACAGTCCGATCTGAGGAATGCAGTTCCTAGGTTGACACGCCCTCTTTCCCAGTAAGAGGGATGACTTTAGGGTCTGAGAGCACTGACCAGGCAGAGGAAAGTCACTCATGAGGCCAGAGAAGCAGCACCACACTGGTGAAATCGTCCCCACTGGGGATGCATTAATGTCACGCTCAGAGAGTTCCTCTCAGCGTGTAGTTTTCCACCTGGAGAGGTCATACTCTATAGAGCAGGTGAGCTCAGGTCTAGAACCTGGAGGCTCCTCTGGGTGTCTAAAGTACATCACACACACACACACACACACACACACACACACACACACACACACACACGCACGCACGCACGCACGCATATATGTATGTATGTATGTATATATGTATGTATGTATGTATGTATGTATGTATGTGCTAAGTGTAGACACGCCTGTGGCTCCTGAAAACTGGGATATTGCCCTGCATCCTGGTTTGCGTCTTTGGCCCTTGGATCCCTCCACGGCCAACCCACCCTGCCCCCCCAGGTCTTTGGTCTGTGCCAAGCTTTGAACTCCCTCCAAACTAATCTAGGGTTCTGTGACCCACTTTGACCTCCCCCCAGGAATGCCTGATTTATGAATTTAATGAATGCATACTGAGTACTGGCCCTACAGTTGCGTTGGGGTCGTAGATGTAGACAATTCCGCCCTCCTGGATCTCATAGTCTGATGGTGGGGGCGGGGCAGTGAAGATGCATAAGTCATTTCGCACGCTCTGACTAAGGAGGTGAACTCTGAGTGGCAGAGGATGGGCTGATATAGACTGAGGTGGCATGGGGAAGGGCCCTCAGACCATGACATTGAATGTCAGACATAAAGAGCTAGGAGTTCCTTGGAGGGTTAGGGCAGTGTGTGAGAATGCCCTAAACATGGTTTTAAGTTCTTTCTTACTTTTCTCCTTTGTTTTCTTTTGAACGGTGCTATATAGCTCAAACTGACCTTGAATCCACAACCCTCAGATTCAGTGCTCTGAAGGCTGGGATTACAGGCAAGCCCTGACACACTTTAGGCTGTGGGGCTTGGGCAGTACATCCAGGAACCAGCTCCGGTTGTGGCCCCCTGCTTGGCGGCGATTAGCAGAGTATCCGAGGAAACCAGAAGGGTGACCCTAGGCCAGGCTGGACAGTTACATGGCACAGTGCAGTTTCCTTAGGGGTGGGCTCTGCAGAACGTGCTGGCTGGCTGGTTTTCTTCCTTCCTTCCTTCCTTCCTTCCTTCCTTCCTTCCTTCCTTCCTTCTTTCCTTCCTCCCTTCCTTCCTCCCTTCCTTCCTCCCTTCCTTCCTCCCTCCCTCCCTCTCTTCCTCCCTCACTCTCTTCCTTTCTTCCTTCCTTCCTTCCTTTCTTGGCACATGTACTGGCTGGTTTTGTGTGTCAACTTGACACAGGCTGGAGTTATCACAGAGAAGGGAGCTTCAGTTGGGGAAGTGCCTCCATGAGACCCAGCTGTGGGGCATTTTCTCAATTAGTGATCAAGGGGGTAGGGCCCCTTGTGGGTGGTGCCATCCCTGGGCTGGAAGTCTTGGGTTCTATAAGAGAGCAGGCTGAGCAAGCCAAGGGAGGGAAGCCAGCAAGGAACATCACTCCATGGCCTCTGCATCAGCTCCTGCTTTCTGACCTGCTTGAGTTCCAGTCCTGACTTCCTTTGTGATAAACAGCAACGTGGAAGTAAGCTGAATAAATCCTTTCCTCCCCAACTTGCTTCTTGGTCATGATGTTTGTGTGGGAATAGAAACCCTGACTAAAACAGCATAGGAGCCTCCCCTTTGGTCTTGACTTGTTGTGGAGCCGAGGGGCTAGTGAAGGAAATAAAAGCAAGCCATTTGTTAAAGTCACCAAACACACACTCCGGTGACTCCACCCCTTTCTTCTCATCACCTCCTCCCACTCTGGCCCAATCATCATTTCTGCTGCTCCTGCACACTGTCTTCTCTGTTAGGCTGATATGGGAAGACCATGTCTCTAGTCAGAGGGAGAACTCAACCTGTTCCTGTATACAGTGTGTGTATTTGTGTGTGTGTTCGTGTGTGTGTGTGTGTGTGTGTGTGTGTGTGTGTGTATACAAGCACAGGATAGACATGTGAGCATTAGTGGGTGGGGTCAGAGACATCAGATGCCTTGCATCAGATGTTGTGAAGCAGCATCTCTCACTGACCTGGAACTTGGCTACGGATTGCTCAGAGTACTGTGACACAAGTGTAAAGTTGGGGTCCAGTCTGAATGGGGAAGGCAGGAGTATAGAGAGATGGCACTTCTTTGGGAGATCCTGAGAGCTTATCTCACCGAGGGTCGCTAAGGAGGCTAAGGTGACTGCCACTGAACCCCAGGGCATCACCTGTCTCTCCTTTCCCAATCCAGTGTCAGGGTTGCAAGTGTGCCCACACGCCCTCCACCAGCTTGTTTTTTACATGGGTTCTGGGGAGGGAGGGCAGGGCTGTCACACTGACCTCTTCCTGTTTACAGGGTGAGCACTTTACAGAGTGAGCCATCTTCCCAGCTCCTAAGTGTCCACAGCATCTTGCCAGACCTAGTGGTCCACACCTGTAATCCCATCACTAGGGAGGCTGAGGTGGGAGGTGTTACCATCCCCCTTCACTTCAGCCATTGGACTTCTGGCAGCCTCTGTTTGGGGGCTAACACCTGGGAGCTAAGAAAGATGCTCTCTGTTGACTGTCGGTTCATCTTGGAAGAAGCCGCCTGAGTATGCCTACCACCTGAGCACGCCACCCACCGCCTGAAGATCTTCTGAACCTGGGGACTTTGGCACCTGAACTTTCTTTGTAGTATAATCTAGAGACTTGGTTTCGGTTTCTCCTGTGACTATAAAAACCCTGGCTTATTCTGAGTAAAGTGGAGTCTTGATTGGGACGCAACTTGGCTTCATGTTTTCTCTTTGCATTTCAAACCCTCTATTTCAGGTCCTTTGTTCCCTCCTGGCTGAGAGAACCCAGTTCGTGAAACTGTGGGCAGTTTCAGGAGGGGCAGCTTAGACTACATAGAGAGACATCGTCAAAAAAAAAAAAAAAATTCATCTTCCACTCTACCAGCTGAAGTCACAAAGTCACACCACTGGAGTCAGCCCGGGAAGTTCCCCTACCTGGCTTCACGTACTGTAGCTGTTAAATCAATCGTTTCACTTCAGCAATCACCATGTTCTTTATGATTAGAATACAATTGGGTGGGATTTTTTTTTCCTCATGGAGAAACTGTACCACCAGTCATTTTTTTACTCAACTTTGTCTGATGAAGTTGGTATGTGACACGATGGACTGTCCTAATGGCTGGCATCAGGGAGTTCTGACCGAGCTCTCTGGAATGAAGAGTGACTGCTTTCTAGCACCGTAGGACTAGGTTTGTTGTTTCCAGAATGTTCTGTCAGTGTAGCAGCAATGTATGCACACAGAGCCTGGTGCATCACAGCAAGATCCTTGTCTCATGGTCGAAATGGGAATTCTGCCAGCCTTCCGGGTTTCCTCTGCAGACTGCCTGACAGTCTTGGGAATGTTCACCCTGCTGCCTTCCTACCTTGGGAGAGCTTCCACATCAGATTAGAGCCCTTGGGTCTGCCTCAAGCCTATGTCTCTTGTGCTGTGTCTGTCTCTCTATCACACTTGACTTCTGGCTTCAGTCTTCATGGATGCCACCTCTGCTCTGTGATCTCAAGATGCTGGCTGCTTTAAAGGTGCCCCCGAGTTCCCAGGCTTCTGGAATCCTCCATGCTAGGACATGGGTCTGCTTTCAAGCCTTAGCACATAGGTCAGGAGTCAAGGCGTCCTGAGTCATCTGTAACCCTGCTCCACTGGTCATGCTTTTAGCCACTATGACATCCTCACCCCTCTGGCCCTCTGACCTCACCCTCTCCCGCACTGCACCAGATGGCCACTCCAGGACCCCTGATTAACTTGCAGCTCAGGTCTGTTGTTAGAATAGCTTCATGTCTACCAGGTAGAGAAAAAGTCATGTCCCAGCCTAAGGACCTAGGGGGAGCTCTGCCCTCCCCCTTCTCGGGACAGAGAAGATGCCCCCTGCCCACCAACACTCCCTGGACAGCACTAGGCTCTGCCTTTCCATTCCCAGACCAGCCTTGCTCAACCCTGGGCTCTTCCCTGGTTTCTGCCTCAGTTGGCAGTCACCTTCCTCTGTGGGTAGGTGAAGGTTGTAAGTGTGACCGGAGGCTGCTCTGGGCCCAGTGCCCAGTGCCCAGTGCTGTCACTGGCCTGAAGAGGGACGGTGGGGAGAAGTCCTCCATACTCTGAGTGCACTCCCCTGACCTCCTCTCCAGGGGCAGGATAGGGGCCTGGCTTGGCTTTGCTGCCCCTGATCAACCAGCAGTGGCTGGCCAATGGGAACTCTCTGTGGGGGTTTGAGAACAGTCTGGACCTTAAGGCAAAGTCAACATTTTAATAGAAGAAGAGAAAGAGAGAATAGATTTTTTTTTTCCTTTTGGGGGTGGGGTGTAAGAAAATGAATTGATGGAAACTGTACTTTGAAAATTGATGTTTGTGGAAAAACTCCACTGTCGCCGCTGTTATGCAATTTTGTGGCTTTAAGTATATATATATTTCATCTACAAAGCCTCTAAGATTCATGTTTTTTAAACTAACGGACAAAATTTTCTTTGACCTCCTTGAAAGTCTCCCAAATGAAGAGATTTTGTGAGATATAAACCCATGTGTTAAAAGAAATTTACAAACTAACACCATTCCTCTCAATTAATTTGCAACAGCAAATCCGGATTGTCAGGGAAAATAAATGCACACAAAATGACAGAGAGAAAAAAAGACACTCACAAAAGCCAGTGAGTAGGGGTTACCGCTTAAGACATCATCATGGCAACCCAGCCTGCATCTGGATGCCATGGCTTTATCTTCTTTCCACCAATCACAGCTACTGAAAATAAGTTGCTAAATAAAAAGCATGTAGGAGAAAGATTTGGGGTCCAGTTTGTTAAAAACCATCAAGCCAGGCAGTTGAGGCTCAACTCACATTAAGAACAGACGCTGTTTGGTTCCTGTGTGCTTAGCATGACAGCCTATGTGCTTAGCATGACAGAGCAGCCTGTGTGCTTAGCATGGCAGAGCAGCCTGTGTGCTTAGCATGAGAGTGTAGTCTGTGTG
>NW_022196896.1:117550179-117557470 GCF_008632895.1 Mastomys coucha
TGTCCTTAGCATGGCAGTGCTGTCTGTGTGCTCAGCATGGCAGAGCAGCCTGTGTGCTTAGCATGAGAATGTAGTCTGTGTGCTTAGCACGGCAGTGCTGTCTGTGTGCTTAGCATGACAGCACCGTCTTGTAATTCACAACAAGCACAAGCACATGTGCTAGCAGAAAGTTCTGCCCCTCCCCCTGCTCCCCCCAGAGTCTCACCCTAGGGTCCTCTGCCGCTGGCATAGTCAGGGACTCCCACAGTACAAGGTTCCAGGGTGGCCCAGGCCAGGGAAAAGATGGGGCTGTTTAGGCTATGAGAGTCTTCCCTGAACGCAGGATGCAGGCCGAGAATACCTGTGCGCTCACTCCTGAGCTTAGGAGTACCTGTGGGTGGCTCTCTAGTGTGTCCTCTAGAGACAGAAAGCAACATCCTGGGTATCTGGGGGAGGGCACCCAAGAAGCCTCTGTCATTGGTTAGCATTCTTTTGACAGATGGTGGCAGGAACCCTGGAAAGAGCTTGTGGCTATAAGGGCCAGCAGCTCTTCAGGGATGTGGGTTGGCTTGGCTGTTTTCACAGGAGTTTCTGGTTTATTGATGTGTGGCTCGCTCAACTAGGCAGTGTGGATGTAGATACTTCCAGTGGTCATTTTTTTTTTTTTTTTTTTACCCACAAAATTATTTCAAAGGCACCACTCAGTGGTGCCCAGCCAACAGGGACCCTCTATCATGTCTAGGATGTGATGTCTGGATCCCACTCTGGTCTCTAGGCCAGGCCCATGGATCTGTCAGGGAGCTGCTAGGGGGTGTTTCGCCAAAGTGGCAGGCTAGAGCCCCTGCGGAGGTTCGGGGGGGGGGGATACTTAGAACTGTATGGATAGGGCGCACCAGGCTTGTTCCAGGGCCACATTTCCCAACCTATCTGAACGCAGAACGATCCCACAGACTAGTGTTTCATGGAATCCCAGTTTGGAAAACTCCCACACCTGCCCGTGGGGGGATTCGAGCTTTCTAACACAGAAGCTCCTGTGTCACAGTAAGTGATGACTAAATCCAATCTCTGGACAGGCTTGGCTGGCAGCACCTCATTCACAGCTATGTGTGGTCTATGTTGCTGTAACCCAGACCCTCTGAGGACAATTTCGTTGATACTGGAGAGCCATACGTATGGCAGTAGGCAGGCTAACGGTAAGGAAATAACACCGGTCTAGACAAAGATCTTACCTGCGCAAGGTTCTCACGCTATTTTAAACATTCTATCATCTCTTCCTTCTCTGTGGAATTAGGGTCTGAGAGGGCACAATGATGCTCAGATCCGTAAGCTCCCTAGGTGCCCCCAGGGCTCCGTGGCCTCCCTAAGAAAGTCTGCCCTTTGGCTGACTATCCTGCAGTTGTTGCCGAGGCCTGGGGTGTGAGGTGGAAATGGTTTGCTGGGAGGCAAGCTAATCCTGAGGAGGGCATGACAGGTATTGTTAGAGGCCAGGGGCCGGTGAGGGTGGCTTTTGGATGGTGTGTCTGTTGAAGCTGAGAGAGAGACTACCTGCTGTGACTTCAGCATGGCACCTGTGCAGACTCATGAGTGGCCTGCAGTCACCACCCTGGTCCTCTAGACTCCTCGATGACACAGATCTGGAACTATGGGTGTGATGTGTGCAGCTGGGCCAGGCTGAGGGTGGGTTCTCACATCATGGAGCTGGGCTGCATCCCCCTGTGGCTGTCCTGCTGCCAGCCGGGACTTAACCTCAGAGGCATTGCTTGGCCAGGGACAGACTTTGGAGCAGATGGTGGCTAATCAAAGCACTCCTGTGCAGGATTGGCCTTTGTGCAGAGAGCCTCTCTCTTGTCCTCCCGACAAGGAGGTTCTTGCACACCCTGTGTGCAACCCCCGCCAGGTCTGCCTGCCTGCTCTGGTGGTGGGTGGCTCGCTGTCTCTGGGTTCGGAGTGACCTTTATTCCCACTTCCGTGTGGGAGTGCTCGTCCTGGCCAGCGCACATCGGTTATCTTGAATTGCTGTAATCTGCTCACTGAAGCATTTCCCCCTGTGGGATTTGGACGATCCATAAAAGAGACAGAACTCCCCGCTGCACCAAGGAGAGCTATGCATTTGGAATTTGACTTACGGTCCCAAACTCAAATGTGTATAATTTTTCTACTAAAATTGGGGATGAGGGAGGATTACATGTGACCTCGGGTCTGCTTCATTTTCCTTCTCAGAAACAAGACATTTATATGGCTGATCTTAAAGTCACTCTTAGAAAGTGGGAAAGCTGCCTGTATGTACAGAGAGCCTCAATGAAAAGCAGAAAAGGTGCGGAGGACAGTTTGAATTTTAAGGGATAGTTGTTCAACTATATCTATACAAACAAATATTATACAGTCATGAAAAATAATAAGCACATCGACATGACCCAGGTACCGTGAAGTGTGTTCATATCAGCACATGACCTACAGTAGGAATGCCCAGCAAATGCCATGCTCTGAGCACACAGCAATAAGTCCCACTCACTGCTTACAGCTGCCAATCACAGGTAGCTTTGTTTAGACAGTGAGGTTCCGAGGAAATCTTATTTTTTAATACCTTAAAGTTACTTTAGTACCAAATAAGTGGATGTGTTTTGTTTTTGTTTTTGTTTTTAAGTTAAGGAACTAGATAACTCTTGTCAAATCTCTATTGCTTCTGAGTTCATAACAAAGGTCTTGACTGTTTTCTCCAAGGCCCACTCAGCTTCCCCAGCATCCTCCACGGGATGCAAAGATGTAGGTAAGGCCCTGCATCACAGGCTCCTTGCTCTGTTAGCTGTCAGTCAGCCCAGCGGTGTAGCCCTCAGAGCAGACATCAGCAGTAGGATAGATTTCCATCTCAGCTGAGGGGCAGCTGCCTACCCCACAGCCTGAGGGCTTCAGCCTTGTTCGTTGAGCCTGCCTCAGTACTGACAGTCCTATGGGAGAGAGAGGGCATATGGCATGGTGGCCACGCTCTGGTCGTTGCAGTTTTGGTCAAGGTTCCTTTTAAAGGAATGTTTCTGCCACTGGGAAGAGTGATTTCTGAAACCTGATGGGTGCATATAGAATCAACAGGAGTTCCAACCTTGCGGGGATACCTTAGCTGGATACTGTGGCTTGCAACTTTGTTTCTTTTCAAAGAGGAGAACCGAGGCAGGTGCTGCAAGCTCTGTGAAGTTCAGGCTGCTGTGGTATGGAGATACTGGAAAGGGGCCGCGTTTTAGACAGGAACGGCAAGGGTGCCAGGCCTGTGGGTGGTAACCCAGACCTCCCGGGACCTCCTGAAGCTGAGGCTGCAGGCAGTGCCTGCTAACACCTGAGGGGAGGTGGGTGCTGGATAGGACTGGAGGTGGGGGTGAGAGTAAAAAGGAGGCTCCTTCCTCCAGCCTTTTAGCCCTGCCCCCTAGCCTCAGGCCTGTGTTACTATGTCAACCAGGGAAACAAGTGTCTGAGGAAGTGACCACCCAAGACTTGGGGCTGAGCAGGGTGTGTGCCATTGTTAGGTGACATCAGTGAGAGGTCTTGTCTTCCTTAAAGAAAAACAAACCTACCAGAGAAGGAAGGGCCGTGCTCAGAGCACAGCTGCCAGAGGCAGAGAGTGCACACCCTCCCCTCCTTCCATGACTGGCCCCTGAGAGGCCCTGCTTGTCCTCCATCCTTGGCACACAGCTGCTGCATGCTCCCAAACTGACTTTTTTTTTTTAAAGTCATGTTAAATTTCTTTACACCCACTTCCTCCCCACGGACACCCCTTCTTCTCTGCACAGTGAGTATCCTAGGCTAGTGGGCTGACTCCCCTCGGCCTTCCTCACCAAGAGCCCAGTGCATTGTCTGCATTTGCTCCATCACATCTGGTCTCTGGTGCCCTCCCTCACAAATCCCCCATCCCTGGTCTCCAAGGAGAAGATTCGGCCTACATCTCCATAGCTGCTTTTCACAAGGATGTCAGAAATCTGGCTGGGAGTCCCAGAAGCCTCCCCCACCCCGCCCCTGCCTACACTAGCATTCCATTGCATCCCAAACATCTGGCTGCATCTGCAGTGCTAAGAGAGTTGTTGCCACAGCCCACATTGCATGCGGGCACAGGGACCTTTAGACAGGAAGAGTCTGACCACACTGGCCTGTGGCACAGGTCTGAGGTTGGAAGGCATGCTGTCCCACAGACTCCTCCTTCCGTCAGAATCTCGTAAGATTCCCCTCAATCAAAGTGAACCTCCGGAGCAGTGGATGTGGCCCTGGGACCTGTTAGCCCTGCCATGTCTTGGGGGGAATCTCTTCCTCTGAGTGTGATCCAAGGCTTGGCCCTGTGAACTCCAGGGCAACTCAAGTACCCAGGGAAGGCCTTTAAAATGTACGGAAAGGCAGATGGCTTAACTGGTAAAGCGCTTGTCGTACAAGCATGAAGAACTCATGGGAGTTCCACCCTAGAGATTATGCAAAGGCATTTGTAACCTCAGAGCTGGGAGGCAGAGAGTAGCAGAGACCCGTGTTCACTGTCCAGCCAGCCTAGCTTCCAGTGAGACAGCCCTGAGGGATGACACCTGAAGATGACTCTGGCTTCCACCTACACATACACAAGTGGGTGGTGCATCCTTTATTTTTGACACATGCAGGTGAAATCAGGGTGAGGTTCGGAGTGAAGATACAAGGCAACCTCGGGCAGTGAGGCCATCTCTAAAGAACAGGGGCGATGGTGGAGTTCTGACAGGACTTAGCCCGGGGCCACTTGTCCCCTTCTAGCAAACCCCTGAAATACTAGAGTCAGAGGGGTCCCAGGGCTCAGGTATTCCAGGTCTCTCTTGTGCCCTGTTAGGACCTTTCATGGCCGCTGGCTTCCAGCCATACTAGCTATGCTGCCTGCTTAGATCACTCAGTCCAAAGCTAACTTCTTATCATACTTTGCTGATTAAACTCTTGACCCACAGTGGGGAGCTTGCTGTCTACGGAGCTGTGTCACCCTGCCGCCCTGACCCCACAATTCATGGGATCCATGGCAGGGACCACGAGGGGGCGCCACACCTCAGTGTTAATTTTCCTAGCAGACCTCCCAATCCCTTGGCAAGGTCTCCTGGTAGGGGTGTCCTCAGGGAGGCGTGTCCTCAGTTTGCATGAGAGGGTTAAGCACCTGAGATTCACCTCTGCAGGAGACAGGACGCTTTGGGCAGGGCAAAGAGGTGTCCCTAGATAGCCTTTTTGTGTGGGTGGAGGACTCAGGGAACCCCTCACTCAGGGAGGGTATGGGAAAATCTTGTCTTTGTCAGGTTATCCACCTCATCTCCCACCCCAGCCCGAGCTGCAAGCGCCTTAAAGCAAACAAGTCAGCTTCTGCAAGAGAACACATGGATACACATATTTACACATACATACATACACACATACACATACACATACATACATACACACACATACATACACATGCATGCATACATACATACACATACATACACATACATACATTCATACATGTACATATATACATACTCATACATACACACATATACATGCATACATGCATATACACATATACATATACATACACACATATACACACATACACATACATTGATACATACACATGCATACACATACACACACATATACATATACATACATACATATACATACACACACACAGGAAAACACAGAATGTACTACCCACAGATACACATACATACATACACACATACATACTTACTTACATACATACATACACACAGGCAAACACAGGATGTACTACCCACAGATACACATACATACATACATACACACAGGAAAACACAGGAGGCATTACCCACAGACACACATACATACATTCATACATACATACATACATACATATTCACAGAGGACAACACAGGAGGCATTACCCAGAGATACACACACACACACACATATACACACTACACACAGGAAAACATTAGATGCATTATCCATGGACACACATACATACACATACACACAGGAAAACACAGGATGCACTACCCATGGATACACACACACATACATACATACATAATACACATACATATATACATACATACTACATATATACATACACACAGAAAAACACAGGAGGCATTACCCAAAGGATACACATACATACACACACACAGGAAAACACAGGAGGCATTACCCATGAATACACATATATACATACATATCTGTATGCCTGTGGGGACATACACACACAGGAAAACACAGGAGTATCAACCATGGATACACATACATACCTGTATGCCTGGGGACACACACACACATACACACACACAGGAAAACACAGGAGTACTAACCACAGATACATATACATACCTCTATGCTGTAGATAGGCATACACACACACATACACATATACATACACACAATAACACAGGATGCACCACCCACAGATACATATACATACCTCTCTGCTGTGGATTGGCAGGCACACACACACACACATAGAGGAAAACACAGGATGTATCACCCACAGATACAAATACATACCTCTATGTCATGGATAGGCACACACAAACACACATGATTTACCACTCACAGATACACATATATACCTGTTTGCCATGGATAGGGACACACGGACACACACACACACACACACACACACACACACACACACACACGCATGCATACATATTCTGCTCACACCCCTCCTGCTCCTCTAAGCAGACCTCCTCTGCCAGAGTCCTGGCTGGCCCGCTCTGTCCTGCTCCCAGGTTGATTTACCGCCCCAGAGAGTGAGAAAGCCCAGACTCCCTTATGGACTACACATCCTTGCCAGCAAAGTTCAAGGTGGGGTCAGTTCTCGAAGCATTGGCTTTCCAGCTCCCTGCCAAGCTGGGCCACAATGTCCTTTCGGGGGAAGGAGACCTCCCAAGCAGAGGGTCCAGAGGACTGAGGATGCACCAGGAGCAGGGAGATGCGGGCGGGGATGCAGAGCCCAATGGTGCTGTACTCTGCATTGTGAACTCTCCCAGATCCAGCCTCTCTCACACTGTGTCTTTGCAGGAGGGTAGGGCTTGGTCAGGGGACCTCCGTTCCTTTTGTGCCAACTTGGATACTATGCACGTCCTGGGGGGCTTTGGTCCCTGCAGACAGCGGTGTGCCAGCTGGGCCAGCCTGGCAGGGACCTGAGCTGCAGACTCCTTTCAGCACCTGGCTGTATCTCCTTGGGCTGGAACTGTCCTGAGGGTAAGGACCACACCATATCTGCCTGGATGCAGTGGTTGCCCAGGCATCCTACTGAGAAACTTTGTAAGAAATGGAGTCCTGAGAACCATCATCAGCACAAATGTCACTATGGGGTGGG
>NW_022196896.1:117557786-117681709 GCF_008632895.1 Mastomys coucha
GTGGGTGGGAGTGAGGGTGGGGGTGAGGGTGGGGCTGGTTGTTGGACTAGTCCAAGCCAGCCAGTACCTTTACAAGTCCTTCTGTTTTAATAAATAAACTGGTTTTCCTTGACATGAAGGGAAAACAGTATGCATTTTCTTATTGAAACTTTTTTCTTTTTCTTTTTTTGGTTTTTCGAGACAGGGTTTCTCTGTGTAGTCCTGGCTGTCCTGGAACTCACTCTGTAGACCAGGCTGGCCTCGAACTCAGAAATCCACCTGCCTCTGCCTCCCAAGTGCTGGGATTAAAGGCATGCACCACCACTGCCCAGCCTTCTTATTGAAACTTTAGGAGACACACTCTTAAACAAGCAAACAATGACATTTTACACACAGCCCCATCACAGCAGCTAAGGATGTGTTCAACCCTCAACCTCTGTTCCCTGTTCTTCAGTCTTCAAAGCCACAGTACTCTTGCCGCAAGGTGGACTAAGAGAACTTTTCCTCATGCTTTCTAGTCAGAAGCAAGGGGGCAGTGAACAGCCTGAAATTGTGGTGCTGTCTTTACCTCCTTGAATAGTTTTTAGGGTACAGAGGCTGCTGAGACCCCTGGCTCCTCCTCTCCTGAAAATTCAGATCTCCCCAAGAGCAGTGGATGTAGCCCTGAGTGGCATGTAGTTACTATGTAGACCACATCAGTCTCCACCCACCTCACAGCGCTCCACCCACCTCTGTCTGATGTCTGCATTCTTACTTTCTCAAAGGACCTAGGTACCGTATTTCTTCAACAGTCCTAAGTCAAGGCTCCGGAGAGCCCACATTCAGGGAGAGAGAGACAGAGAGACAGAGAGACAGAAAGAAACAGAGAGAGACAGAGAGAGACACACAGAGAGAGACACAGAGAGACAGACACAGAGAGAGACAGAGAGACAGAGACAGAAAGAGACAGAGAGAGAGAGAGACAGAGAGAGGGAGAGACAGAGAGAGAGAAAGAGGGAACCATTGTTACCAAGGGGAAAGAGAAGGCCATTCCTTTAAAGTGGAGGCTGGGTCCATGGGCTGCCATCTTTCCTCCAAACCCACTGAACAGTAGAAAAATAATGGAAACCTCCATCAGCCTGTGACGGTTGCAGGAACACATGTGCTTTCTCTACCCAAGCAGTACAAGTGGTCACTGGACAGGAGCACGGGCAGGAACTCCTTGAGAGAGAATCCATGAAGGCTGACAGTCTGCAGTGCACAGGAACATGAGGGCCCAAGAGTCCCCAGGAGGTCAAACGGGGAGAGGATAGCGGCCGCGCTCTGGCAAACACCAGGACACCTTTCTTCAGACCAGACTGTATTTTTGAGTGTGAAGTTGATGGAGTGTTTCCCTAAGCCAAGCCCAAGGGAGCCAAGGCTCAGAGCACACGAAAGAGCCAGGCCCACCCTGAGCTGGCTGCTGGCCTTCATGGTTCTGTCTTTGAGCGGCTTGTACCCTTCCCACCCTCCCCCGGCTTGTCTGCTGGGCTTCTCTTTCCAATTCTTACTTCTTCTTTTACAAGGTTATAAAAGTTTCCTAGAATTGTTGCAAAGACAAAGGAGTGTAGAAAACATTTTGGGCTGGGACCATGACATGTGGGCGTGGGGAGCTGGTACGGCTCCCTCACGGGCCAAGTGACTCATGCAGACCAGTGTCCGACCACCCAGAAGCCAGATCTCTGTCAATGAGGGGACAGTTCCTGATTGTTCTAGGCCTCTGGGATGGCTCATGTGGGACCCAGTTTTGAAGGTGGAATCCCAAGAGGCTGGGCTTTCAAGCTAGGGCTGCTCTGGGTTCTGGGTCTCTGCCACCATTGTCCCTCAAATACTCGTGGAAGGCATGTGTGTATGTCATAGATCTTGACAAGAGTAAACCTTTAGTTCAGTGGCCTCCTTGCTGACTCTGGCACATGAGGGGTATGGCTACTACCGTATCTGTCTAGACATCACTATAAGAAGTCCAGATGGAAGGTGACAAGACTGTAGATAATAGTACTGTCCCATAATGCAGCCTTGCTCGTTCTATTTTATTCAGGTATCTGTCCATGTTGCCCTCTTTATTGCAGATGGTGTGATTCGTGATTAAGCACTTCATGATTAAGTTTGAGATGCAGCAAAGAAGACTAGGGTCAAATCCAGGTGTTATCAAGGTCATGTCCCTTGGGCTTTCTGTCTTCTCACCCTTCTGATGGCTCCCTCACCCCTCAGAGGAGCTCAGTGGGTTCCAGGTTACATTGCAGAAAGCTCAAGGAGTCTGGTTCTCCACTCTTCGCCTTTGCCGTCAGACAAATTAGACACTTGGTTTTTGTTGTTGTTTGTTTGATATTTATAACTCTGAGAGAGAGGGATGTCCAGTCTCCCACTCAGCTTCTCTAAGCATCTGCCAGCTTTTCCCCACAGCCCTGGGAGGTGAGCCAGTTGGGCTTTGAGCCAGCCGCCCTCATTTTCTGTCAGTGAGCATGGAGTGCTTGAGTTGTGGTCAGTTGGTCATTAGACAGTTAATCCATCCACAGATGGCATGAGTGCACTTTGTGGCAAAGTGACCCAGAACTTGTGCAGAGCCACTTGGAACCTGGATCTAGCAGGGTGGCCAGGCAGCCCTTGCCCTGAGGGGTAAGGTCAGTGGAGGGTGATGTGACCACCAGGTGGGGCCACTCTTTATATTTAGAGGGGGCTCAGAATCATGGCATAGGGCTCCAGGCATTATTTGGTAGAGGGTTTCGGGCAGATTGGAGGCAGGACCAGCTGGGAGACCTGCACCTACAGCTGACAGGCAGCACTGCCCTAGTGAGGGCCTGAAGGAAAGGAGAGAAAAACCTTGCAGAAACATCTGTGAATCACTCCTCCCTCTTTTTTCCCTCTCCCGGGCTGTACTGTGACCCTGGGGAACAAAACGATCTCTAGTGGCTGCCCTGTCCTTAGATGTTTATCTTGTTTCCATGGGAAGGAGGGTCTCTCTCCTCCCTGTCCATTTCAACCCCCCAACCAGAAAACACCAAGCCAAGATCCTGCAGCCTCCAGGGTTGTCCTGGCTGCTCCTGGGAAGCAGGGCAAGAGCATTCTTTGCCATCTTAAGGTCGGGTTGCTTCCCCGTCTGTGCTGCCAGAAAGCTTACAGCTTTATTTCCAACCCACTCCTTGCAGCTGGAACAGAACCACATGACGTGCTGTGTGTCTCCTTTGACTCTTGGCTTCATCCTAACATCTCTCCAGTGCCCGTCCTATAGGCTGCCTTCTAGACTCTCCCCCTTCTGTCCATAAGGATAATGTAGACTCCTTTATGCAAAGCTCCATTCTAAGGTCCATTCAGGTTCTCAGTGTCTCTGATGGTCCCATAGCTGCTGATAAAAGGCAGGAGCAAAGCAGAAAGTCCACCCTTTCCTTGCCTCCAGCAACTCTGGGGCAGTGGTGAGGGTTGGGGTGGGGCCCAGAGCAGCCCTGCTCCTAGAATTGATGGAGGGCTCCAGTGTAACCGTTATCTTCTGCAGAGGTTCGGTCTTTGCGGTCCTGTTGGGCTCAAGGGGCATCTCTGATAATGGGGCCTGAAGCTGGGCCTCTCTGAGGGCCATCAGCTTCCACTCCTAACCGGGAAGAGTAGGGAGCAGGCTTCATGGACATGGCTGGGGTTCACAGGAGGATGCTAGGGTTGTAGCCTTCACCATGGCCCTGAGCTCACTCATCAGCCCAGGACTGCAGCAGACCTCAGAGACTCATGAGTTTTCATGCTTCCTGTAGTTTAACACCCTGTCTGCAAGACACCTTTGCAGGAAAGGGCGTGCATGTCCATCCCATGACTCAGGCCTTCCCGACTGTAGGGTCCTGTGCCAGCTTAACTTGGGGGGGGACCAGAGTTTTGTGTGTGGCATGAGCTGAGAACATGCAATTCATGGTACTGAGGCACAGGTATTCACGGCTTTGTAAATGCCTGTGAGTTTTCTGGACCGCCTCCTCCATCCAAGGTGTGTGTGTGTGTGTGTGTGTGTGTGTGTGTGTGTTCCATTGCTTCAGACACATTACTGTGGTCCACACCAGGCCTGACAGGAGGGAATAAATAAATGTACCCTTAGCTTGAGTTAGGACCTAGATTCTCTCTAAGATACCACTGGTCCCAAAGAGTCTGCTTAAGCTGATCTTACAAGCATAATTATCCTGGATAAAGAGAGTGGGCTTAGTCCTGAGGAATGTGGGCACTGAAAAGAGAGGTAACACAGGTGTGGATACCGGGAGGCCTTGACCAGATGAGACTTAGAGTCAGCTGTAGGGATAATAGGAATAAGCTGTAGAGTCCAGGATCCCTGGCAGCTACGTTCTAGATGCTTCACTGGTCTCACTTGCCAATCTGGGGTAGCAGGGCTGAGGTCCTGTAGATGCTTCACTGGCCTCACTTGCCAATCTGGGGCAGCAGGGCTGAGGTCCTGGACTAGGTTGGAGAAAGCTGCCCTCGAGTCCCTGTCTACTCACCCAGCCAGGATGCCCTGTGAAGGCCCTTGTCGGCTAATGTCTGCAGCCTTGGTTACACCATGCCTGGTGGCTTGGGTCACTTCAGCCAGTGCTGAGACCTCTCCTGACCCTCTGGCCCTGCAGGAGGAGGCAAGGGCATCAGGGTCCTCAGCCAGCTCAGGACACCTGCCTAACCTCCAGCTGGCCAGGTCCCACTTTACCAGCTGCTTAAGTGACCCAGGGTCTGTGGGGGTCTCCAAGCTTGTCCTCAGGGACAGGAGGAAAATAGGCTAGGCTAGACTCCCCCCCCAACCCCCCGCTGCTTCCTGCGCTTCCCATTAAAGGAGGAGCTGTCTCCCTCCCCATCTGTTTCTTCTTCAGATAAAATCTATTTTCGGACAGAAGTATGTGCTCTGCTTTGCCACACGCCTCCCCGGTGCTGGGACATTGCCTCCTCTGTGGGTGGCTGCAGCTGTGGCCCGGTGCCTCTTTGCAGCATCTCAAGAGTTAGGCTGGGGGGTCAGGCCCTTGACATCCTGCTCCAGGGGCCTGAGGGCATTCATATGTAGAAGCTGTGAGTTCTGTAGGTGGCCTGTTCTGGTCCAGTGCCCCACCCTATCTTCCACCAGCCCTGAAACCGTGGGGGCTCGCAGGGCCGTGCAGGCTGTCAGAGAGGCCTTTGCTGTCTGGGCTGCGATTTACCTCCCAAGGCTCTCCCAGGGTGGTATTCAGACCCCCGAGACTTAAACACTCAGGGACTCCTTCCCCCTATCCCCTGGCTCACTTTCTGTCTGGGCGCTTTTTTACTTCATATTTCCACATCAGTAGTGGTCCGAAGGGCAGTCCCATCCCTAATGACTTGGGAATGACTTTAGGTGAAGTTACTTGAGGTCTGGGTGGGGAAGGCCCCAGATCTGTGCCCGTCCAAGGCCAGGGCAGCAGGAGGTGGGACTTTGGGATCCTGTTCTGTGTAGTATGGAGAATGCATCCGTGTTGAATGAGCATCTAAATACACAGCAAGCACAAGTAAAGACCAGACAGGAAGTAGTGAATGAGTAGGAAGAGGCTGACAGACAATAAAGCACCCTCAAACCGGGCCATCCACGGCTTCCAGATGACTGGGAAAGCCATGCTGGGGTGACCTTGCTAGAATCCTCCGTTAAGAGTTCAGCAGAGCAGATTGTCTGAGAACAAGCCTCCCAGTGAAAGAGTGAACGGCAGTAAATAAATAACATTGTCTGTCCTGCAGAAACTGACGGGGAGGTTGAGGCAGTCGGTGGGAGTTCCTGGCTGAGCTTTCTCTCCATGGCTGAATTTCCAGCTTCCCGTTTCCGTGTTTGGCACTTTTATATCATGTGATAGACAGTAGTAACCTCCGTTGGAAATGGTTTTCCTTCTAGCTGTTCTTAAGAACACAGTGTGTCTATTCTTAGGCCCATCTCGGGTTGGCTGGGAGGACGTTTGACTCAAGGGTGCTCTGGTCTAAAGTAGGAAGATCTCAGTGAACTCAAAGAGCTGGGTGGGGGTGAGGTGGGGGGGTGGGGGTAGGGGTGGGGTGGGAGGGTGCTAGGGATTCCAGACACAGGCATCTCAGTTCTGACACCTCAGTGAGCTCAAACAGCACGCAGAAATTTATCAATATAATGTTCTTAACTGGGTGTTAGAGAGCAAGACCTTGGTGGATGTGGCCAGAGAGTCACTTGCTTTTGTCCACATAGCCACTCCGCTCCACCCCCAGGCAGTACCGTCCTCATCCCATCTGTAGCCAAGGAGCACTAGTGCTCACTAGACCTCACTCAGCCCTCTGAGTAGCTTGGCCTCAAAGCAACTTTGTTGTATCAAATGGCTTAAGGCTCATTTTAACTTGAACTTGGAGCAGAGAGAGAAAACAGAGGGGATACATCTATGATTTAAGGGGAAAAAACTTCCATGCTGAGCCAAGCTCGTGTCTCCTCAGCATGTCACACTTACCCTGAGGGTGTGCAGATCATCAGCCAAAGGGGCCTCCGTCTTGGAGGCAGGAAGGGTCCATCCCAAGGGACAAAAGCAGGAGAGCCAGGAGCAGAGTCCCCAGGACACCCAAGGGCAACTGCTTGCTCAGCACCTCCCTGACCGAGCCTCCTCCATAGGAGCTGGGTGGGTCCCATGCAAGGTACTTCTGCAGGGCGGGGCATGGAGGACACTAACTGATGGGGAGACAGCGGGGCTTAGAGTCTAAAGTTTAGACTCTAGACAAAATAGACCCAGAGGAGAAAATGTTCTGAGCTACTCAGAGAGAGGGGGGGGAGGGAGGGAGAGAGGGAGAGAGAGAAAGAGAGAGAGAGAGAGAGAGAGAGAGAGAGAGAGAGAGAGAGAGAGAGAGAGAGAGAGAGAGAGAGAGAGAAAGAGAGAGAGAGAGAGATACAGGGCAGCAGGATTGGGCCCTTTCTCCATACAAACACTTGAGAGGCTTATTCAGACCCATGATACAAGAGAAGAGAACACTCTCCCAACTAGGGTACCAAAGGTGTCAGGGATGAGTGAACACCTGTCCCAGCTCTGGGCCACCACAGGTCATCTCAACACTGTTCCCCAGCCTAGGACTGACTGACTGCCTATTCTCTCCTTGGCTGAGGGCACATGGCTCCCAGCAATGGTCAGAGCACCAGGCAAGGTTGGGCTAAACAGAGTCTGCCAGACCCGTGGAGCATACTGGTGGACTGTGCATGCCTGTGGAGGAGATGCCAGAACTCCTGGCCATAGGCCCTTCCCCTCACCACCAAGAATAGCTTTCTCATCCTGGATGGCAAAGGATCAGAACCAGATGTTCCTCCACACAGACGGCTGAGGCCCACCCTATGTGCAGTGCTACCAGGCAGGGGACCCTGGCTGCTGGCCACACCTTCAGCCTCTCCAGGGTGGCATGCTGGCTCTTCCTCTGTCTTCGCATCGTGCTTGGTGCCATGGGAGCTGCCTGCTCCAGGTGGGCTTCCACGCATCTCGTCCCAGCTTTCCCAGGGATTGGTTCTGCTTCCTTTCTGGGACAGCCTACATCTGAGATATCTGGCTGTAGGCCAGGAATCAAAGCTGCTGGCTTGCCTGAAGGCTGTTTGGGGGACAAAATAAATGACTGTCCGAGGGGTGGCAGCAGGCACGGGGAATTAACCCTCCTGGTCTGGGCTTGTGCCCTGTGCTCATTACAGCTATTTTTCAGTGGCCTTTCAACCCATGCTCACCCCTGCTGGCATGGGGCACATAGCGCTTTAGATACATAGGCAGCTTTCGACATCACTCTGCTATACCAAGTCTGCCCTCGGCGGGCATGAGGAGAACTACCTGCACAGACACATGGACCTGGGGGCCACTTTTCAACAAACATTGGTTAAAAAAATAAAAAGGCGTAAGATTAGGAGTTGCCACCTGAAGTCTGTTAGCAAAGTTCCCATGAGCACAGACACCAACACTCCCAAGAGACCCACTGGAGTTGCAAACGTCAGCTGTGGCAGAGAGGAGCCACACGTGACCACGGAGCCCTCCCTGCACCAGGATGAACAGCTCAGGCCTTCACTCCGTTTCACCTCATCCAACTTGGATTTGAGTTTAATAGCCCTGTGGACCAGCAGCAGCTTCTGGAACCGGGGAGGCCTAAGGGAGCTTGGAAGCTCACTGAGACAGAGGTGGTGGAGTCCCTATGAGGTTAGAGTGAGGCCTGTGTGAACATGGGGCTGGAAAAACATGGGTACCGAGATCGATGCATAGTCAGCGCTCTCGGAGCATGGCGACAGTGTCAGCACACTTATCAGAGTGGCAGGGACACCACCGACAGTGTTTATATTTTAATAGTCTGTCAACAGAGTTTCAATAGTCAGATACGCTGTCAAGGTTGCCAACACACTGCTAACAGTGCCAGAGGCACCCGTGCTCCATGGGGAAAGCGCCGGTGGCATCTGTAGATACCATTTAGGCTCTATCCGTGCAGTGCCGAGGAAGCCTATTTCCACCAACACACCATTGGTGGTGTCATCTGCGGCATGAGCCAATTGTTCCTGTCACCCTTACTCTGTACTCTGTACTGATGGCTTCCGCACTCCTCATGCCAGCTGAGGGCAGACGACACACTCTCGGGCACCATTTACAACATCCAACACTATCAACAGAGCATCCTGGCATGTTTATGGCATCGCTTTGCCCTCTGATTCTTCTCAGTACATCTCAGTTCAGTGCTGTGACATGAGGTCTCATGGGGTCCAGGCCTCTGCCTCATGATCACCCTATGTCGAGAGCTGGGATTATGTCTCCACAGTTGGTTTAGATCTGTTGACTTAATTTTGGATTGTCAACTGTTAGTATTTAGAAATTTACATTTCTATACACTTAATTATATACAGTACATAAATTACATTTAGTACATAGTATACATTTAATTTTTATATGGTGATTTTTTTTTCTTGAGGTAGTATTGAATTTGGATCTTTTTGCCTTGGCCTACTGGGTACACATTGTGATTACCCAAGCAGCCTCATGCCTGTTTTAATTCTGATTTCATAGCTTATAGCCTTGCTCAAACCATCTGTTAGGTACTACATTGTTAGGTATTAGATATTAACATTGAAGTGTTAAACTAACTTTGCGTTCATGGGATGAAGCCCGCCTTACTATGATGGTTCTATACTTCTGTATATCAGTGGATTCATTCTACTAATATCTTGTCCAAAGGTTTAGGGTTTGTTGTGGTTTGAATGTAAAATGTCTCCCACAGGTTCATACATTTGAACCCTTGTTTCCCAGCAGGTGCTGTCTTTGAAAGTTGTGGAGCCTTGAGGTAATGAGGTCTTGCTGGAGAAAGTAGGTCACTGGGGGATAGGTGAGCTTTGAGGGTTAGTGAGGGCCCTGGTTCCAGATGTTTCCTCATCCACTGAGATATGAATAAGAGGCTTTACCTATCTGCTGCTACAGACCGGGTTGTTCCGGCCACCATGTCTGTGAAGTCCTGTGAAGGACTGAGTGCACCCTCTCAAACAGTGAGCTGGAAAAGCCCCTATCCTTGCGCCACTTGGTACAGTGATGAGGGAGGTGCCTAGCACAGGTCTCAGTGCATGTGTGTCATGAGCTTGCAGTGTCAGCTGGCTCTCTGCTCCTGAGTGTGAAGACAGAGAAGCACCCAAGCCTGGGCTTTTGAGAAGGGAAAGACCTACACTTCCCATTTCCACCTTTAGTAGGTGTTATTCATTTGTTTCATGTGAGCTGATCCTGCTTCTCTTTCCTGGTAATTCCTTTCAGTGCAGTAATATTGGTGGTATTTAGTTTGTAATAGATTCTAAGGGTAGAAGTAAATGAATATAAAGCATTCCTTTTTCCGTGATGAGGGTTTTAAACTGTCAATACCCAGTTTTGTGTCTAATATCGTGTTTATTTTTATTATTTTTAATTATATACACTCATATGTGTGTATGTGGAGGTATGTGCACATGGGTTTAGTGCCTGAAGCCAGCAGAGGGTACTGGGTGTTGGCTGTCTCAGAGCTAGAGTTACAGGGAGTCGAGAGTCCACGGATGTGTGTACTGGGGACTTGGCTTGTGTCCTCTGCTCTTAACCACTGTCCCCTCTCTCCAGACTCAAAATGTTGTTAGGAAAAAGTTAGGAGAGAAAATGCAATTTGTTATAATGGAGATAATGTTAAATGGAAAAAAAAAAGATAAAAATATACTGTGAACAAATACACTGTGGCACACGGACAGGCATGGGGACCACGTGGAGAGGTTTGTGAAGGACACATCCCTCCCAACGGGGCTGTGGCTTCAGTGGCGCTGGGGCCCATTACTGTTGGGCAAGGGGATGCTAGAGTGGGCCCAGCCCTGGCTTCAGAGCAGGCACTCTGCAGGTCCTGCCAGCAGCACAGTGAGAGCACTATCATTGGAGTCACCTTCAGGGCTTGTCTTTGCTTCTGGGAGCTTTCTGTTCTTCCTGTATGAATAATGCCCGCTTCTCTTGGCAGCCCCATCAGTTCAGGGACATAGCTGGAGCTTCGTGCATCTGGTCATCACTTGGAAACTTCAGGGCTCTGATTCTGGCCAGTGAGAACCTGCTCTGCTCTGGGGTGGGATTGGTCCCCAGAGCTGTGTTTATGAGGGTGTCTGCATCCAGGTGTCAGGCCGGGTGAGGAAGGAGGCCATGTTCAGGGTATGTGCTGCAGGCTCACTCTCCTGGCCTCATGAGACTTCTCCACTCCTAACCTGGGCCTAGCTATGCCTTGCTGTCTTTCTGGTGCTCCTGCCCTAGTGTCTCACAAGCTGTGGTTGCCTTTCTTCCCCAGCTGTCCTCTCCTGCATCCTCAGCCGGCTCCTCTGTGGATACAGTGCCTCCACTCAACTTGCCAGTCACTGCTCTACTCTGCCACCCAGCTCAAGCCATTTTCCCTCTCAGCGTCCTCATGCAGTCACTGACTCAGGGTGCTGTGTGTGCCTTCTGCCTTCTGGATGGTGGGCCTAGGAGGCAGCTCTATGGACAGGGCCCAACAGTACACAGCTACCTAATGAGAGGAGAGGGTGACCATAGTGGGTACAGGGGCCAGGAGTCTTTGTGGCTCAGAAAACCCACAGCTGCCCTAGGGCAGATGAAGAAATTAACCTAAGGAACCCAGGGAGGGGGGGTCCCACTTTCTAGGTCTGCATTCCTCAGGATTCTGGGGGATGGCTTGAGGGTCCAGCATTCATGAGTACCACGGCCTCAATTCATCTTCCTGTGGGCCAGGGCTTGGGGACTCAAGTGGGCGGCCAACTGGGTGAGGCTGATTCTGGAAATCATCCCTGGGTGCTGCTGAAATAAAACCGGCCTCTCTTCCTGGGTGGTGTATGTGTGTGTACCCTGAACTTGCTGTGGTACTCTATAGAGCAAGGGCCCTCAGATCTGAGTTTGGTCTGACTCCAGCAGTCAGGTCTCTCACAGCAGACCTCCTGTCCTGGTTTCAGGCCTCCCCTTACACACAGGGGTATGGCTGGGATGAAAATCCAAGGGATGAATTCCTTATCTGACCTGCTTATGCCATATTGTGGGCCCCTGCCGTTTGGGTAAGTCGTCTCAGCCTTACTTCATCCAGTGTCCCACTTCCAACTCTCACACAATCTTCCATTATTGAACTCTTGTCCTACCATCCACGAAGAGAAAATTCACACTCACCTGCAACTGCTTCCTCAGCAGGGTGTGGCTGCCTTGGATTCCAGGTAACCATTCATTTTGGTGCTTGGAATGAGCCCCAGGGGAAGTGTCCTCATCTAGAACCTTAGGAGAGCTCAAGGTACCTGTCCCACAATCTTATTGGCCATTTTGCATCCTTGTTGCTGGTGGGCCTCTACCTATCATTTGGTCATTGTAGTTGGGAACATATTTCCTAGCACTAGTGACGGTGACCCCACTCCCTATAACCAGCCTTGGCTTTCCTTTGTTCAGGCTACACATGACTAGGGGACTAATTAGTCAGTCAAGGTTCTTTGGCCTCACTGCTGCTCCTGCCTGGCCAGTCTAAGGGAGCTTCTACTTAGGGGCCAGGCTCTGAGGTAGTGTGAGTGAATGGAGGGAAGTAAAGTGGCAGAAATATGCCTTCTACACTATCTGGACTGCTGTCTTGGGTGACCTTAGGTTGTTAATAATGGGTAGGAGGTGGAGCCTCAGTAGAACACGTTAGAGGCCAGCACTCTCCTAAGTGGACAGGTTAGCAAGAGCTTTCAGTGCTCCTAACAGTTCTTGGAACTACTGAAATGAACCTTCCAGCTTCATGACTTCATGCTCCCCAGTGAGGCTTTGATGGGGCTTGGTTCTGACTGAGCGAGGTTTTACAGTAGACTGTTATTATGAATGGTTCTGAACATTATCCAAGTTTCTTCTTATCTAATTAGAGGTAAAGGCTTCGAAGAATTGATAGTTGGCGTGCATTTGGCTCTTTATCAAAATGAAAAAAAAAAAAAAAAAAAAAAAAAAAAAAAGACCAGGAAATATCTGAAATTTATTAGGACTAGCCCTCAAGTCTACCTAGGGGATGCCCTCTCCCAGGTTGCTTTGCTGTAGGCACCATGCTAGGCTGAGTCAGGAAAGGTCTGCCAACCCAAGGAGTGTGTGGGAGGGCACCCCTTCCCAGCCTTCAGAGAGGGCTGACACAGTCGTAGGAGACCAGAAGCCAGGGACATCCAGGCCCTGTTTGTAACTTGTAACACAGCCCGAACAGATGAGACACATAAACTGAAATTACAGCTAAATTTTAGATGACCAGCTGGTGTTAGCCTGATAGTAGATGATGCTACTCTGGAAACCAAACCCCACAAGTGAACCTGGACCGGTGGGAGCTGGGTATTCACTGTTAGGGGTGGGAACTGGCAACTTCCATACCTGCTCTGAGTGCTTAGCTGGGAAAAGCGTGAGAGGTTGCTGGAGTTCAATCCAAGTGATGGGGTCCAATGATTCCCCAGGGCGTGGGAGTGAGTGGTCTACATACTGGGGAAAAGAAAACAAGCAGGTAGCAGAGATGGGAGGGCAATTAACGCAGTCTTTATTTACACCACAAGAGTGACAAGTGTGTGATGTGGTACAAACACTGGACCCGGGAGGTGGAAAGAGGTGACCGCCAGAGGACACCGCCGGTCAGTGAAACCCACCACACAAAACGAAACAAGAATGAGAAAACCAAACATGACCCCCAACTCCGCCAAGAGGAGAAAGCGCCGCGGAGGGGAGGTCCAGACAATCAAAGAGAAAACAGGCTGTTACAGAGTGAAGGCGGTCGTGGCTGTGGAGCACACACAGCTTCATGTCGCAGCACTCCAGTGGCTTCGACCACACTTCTGTAGTGAGCTCTTGCTGAATGAGGTCAGCCTCCTGCGCACACATGGAAACAGCATGTTTAACATTCTTACAGATTGGGAAATGGCACCTCCTCAGTGGAGTGCACAGCCCTGAACAAGCCTGCATTCTTCTCTTCCATAGGAGACTTTGATCAACGTGAGGCCGCTGAGGCCACCAAGGCCGGGTGCAGAGCACGCCCGGATCCTTGAGCGGGAGAAATAGCTTCC
Source organism: Mastomys coucha (assembly GCF_008632895.1). Lineage (NCBI taxonomy): Eukaryota > Metazoa > Chordata > Mammalia > Rodentia > Muridae > Mastomys > Mastomys coucha. Next base: position 117,571,264 of record NW_022196896.1, read on the forward strand.
TCCAGTGCCAAGTGTCGCTTAGACCTAGGGCTCACAAAGGCCTGGACTGCCCAATGCGGAACCCCAGCCCCGTGTCTTCCAGAAGGAACGAATCCATCAGCACAGTTGTGCTGAGACAGGAACTCACCAGAACCTCAGGTTCTCGACCAGAGGCCGGTGACAGCAGGCAGGGTGCACCTGGCCCTGTGCAGGGAGAGAAAAGGAGAAAAACCAACAAAACAAAAGAAAATGCCCCCCGCCAGCTTGACAGACAGGCAGTAGGCTCTGGAAGTGGAGCTTGCACATGGATACAATCGACTCTATTGTATGTCAAAGGTGCTAGGTAAACTTTTCTTAATGACAGGTGTGTAAGTAGTCCTTTTATCTTTCTTACAATAAAAAGTACAATTTCTTAAGAATAAGTTCAATAAGACTCAAACTCCCCCCTCTTCTCCTTCAAGGTTTTGTTTTACAGAAAAAAAAATTTCTGCATCTGCAAACATCATGAGAGGGGAAAGAAAGGCATGGTTTCTCCTTCCCCAAAGCTGCCGAGTTTGGCGTGCAAAATCTGTATACAATATAAAGACATGCCGGCGGACGTCCATGCAACCTCCAGGTGTAGGAAACTTAAAAAAATATATTTATATATTTATATCTATATATTTATATATGTATCAATGCCCATAAAATACATGGGCCCAAAGTCTACAAAAAGAAGGATGGAATGAGCACGTGGCTGTGACCAGTGAAGAAGGAATGTTCTGAGGAAAGAAACAAGACCAAGCCTATCACCAGTGCTGTGGAGACCACTGCAGGATGGTCCTTCCTCTTGGGGGCAGAGTTGAAAGTAAAGGAAAACTGAAACACTTTGATAAAGCGACCCTCAAGCCAGAGCCCTGGGATGTCCCAGTGGGTGGTGGCCTTGGGAACAGCCGCCTGCTGGTGGGGCGTGGGCTCTCAGGGTGCAGGTGGAAGACCCAAGGGTGAGTGAACACCCGCATCCTAAGGACAGGGTGCCTTCGGGCTTCCCTTAAAGGGATGTAAAGTGCTTGCTCCCAGCTCCCATTCCAGCACCCACCAAGGCCTTTGCACAGGAAAGGAGAAGGTGAGGGTTGAAGGTCCAGACAGGGGAGTGCTGTGGCCCTGCCCTGGAGTCAAGGCTGGCCTTCTGCCCTCTGTCCTGGGTGCTGACTGTGGGGAAGGGCCACATGTGTCTTTAAAGGAAGAAAAGGCTATATGGTAGGTAATGCTTTCAGCTTCTAGGGAAGCTGGAGTGAGCTGGCTCCCTGGCCAGGCCCCTGCATCAAAGGGTGACTGAATAGGACCAAAGTGAGTCCCTCTCACAGTACCCTGGCCACTGGGTGGCCTGTTACCCATCACCTGAAAAAGTAAGATGAGGTGTGCCTCCCACGAGTCGTGGCTGGCACAAGAGGGCAGGTGGCAGGATATGCAGAAAATGGGCCAAGGCAGCCAGAAGAGCAGCTGACTGGCCTCCGTCGCCATGCAGTGACAAGCAAGGGAGAGGTTGCATGGGCTCCCTCAAGTCTGCTCCTTCTGCCAAGGGCCAGAGTAGCCACAGGGAGGACAGAGTCAGGCATGTCCTAAGACCTCTCTACCCACTGTCTTAGCTCAGCACTCAGGGCAGCCCAGCGATCAAAAGGCCAAGAATGTGTGCTCAGTCTGTCTGTCAGCTTGACCCAGTTCCCATCTACCCTGTAAATGCTACCAAATTCAGAAACTTAGCTGAATTGATGTCCCTGCTGAGTATCTCAATTCCTCTCGCCAGTCTGACTCCACATACTTTGGAATGAAATTGGCGGCTTTAAGTGCTAGAAAAGAAGTTAGCAGTTAAAAAGTCAGTTGTCACAGGAAAAAGAAAAAGAGCAAAGACAAAGACTGGCTGTCCCTCAGGACCCTGTGTGTTCCCGCAGGACAAGGACAAAGGCCTTGGCTCAGCAGCCACAGGCTACAAACCCAGGGCTGTGGCTCTAGCCAGCGTCCAGGTTATGAGGCCCCAGTGGAAATTCCTGAACAGGTGCAGGGCTAGGCTCTGGGCCAGGCGCTTGTGGACACGCCTCAAAGGTCTTTGGGAAACTAGAGCTGGAGTTCTATCCTGATGGAGTGGTTACAAGTCCACACTCACTAATGCCAACCACCCTCACGGCTCACGCGGCCCGCCCGCCCTGTAATACTACTAGTGCTGCAGGGCAGAAGCCCCTGGCTGCGCTGCTCCCGGGTGAGCTGGACAAGACCAGGGCGCCACGCAGACCTGCTGTCCGATCTCGGGAAGTTTGCTCTAAAAACCAAGCATGACAGCAGCGGACCTGCTCAAAGCAAATCCTTGCTTGCTGTACAAAAAGAAACAAAATCAAACCATAAAAATAACCTTCGGAGCTAAAAAAAAAATGTACAAGTAAGAATTTAGAAAGAAAAAGTTTCAGACATTACCACCTTCAGAAAACTGCTGAATGGTAAAGGAAAAATGTAAAATCCACAAAATAATGTTTTCTTCAGGATCTTTTTGTGAAAAATTCATACAAAAGTCAACAGCAAGTTTTTATCTTTTGCTATAAAAACTTATCAGGTACATATGTGCATGGAGGCTTGGAGAGGGCAGAGGCTCTGTTAGAAAATAATTAAAATTAAAGTACAAACTGGTAGGGAAGTCGCCCAGGGGTGAACATGCTGGCAATCTGGAAGCTGGCCAATCTGGAGCTCAAAACCCTTGGGCTTCCATCCAGACCCCAGCCCGCAGCACCTCGGAGCTAACACACATCTTTCACCTGCCAGGACCGCTGCGGTCTAGATTTATTATATATATTTATATATACTTTGTCTATAAATGCATTATAAATATTTTATCAAGATCTCGTAAGAATCAAGTTTCTTAGCTTGGAATACAGTGGAATATATATTATACATATATATATATTTATTTATACCTAAAATTTAAGCAATACTTCATGCTACCTGCTTTTAATGAAAAGCATTCCGATCGTAACACTGCAGTGTGCCTACGACATGCTTCACAACCGAATGGAGATGCTCAACTGCTAAGTGACGGATGAGTAAAGAACACTTTGGATCCGTTTAAAAACGCGTTAGACTTCAAAACTGCCGGTGGCGGTCGCTGCTTTTTGGAACTACCTCATCTTCCTTAAACGGCGATCAAACCAAGCAAGGCTGGCTGCACTTCGGCCCTCGGGACAGTGGCTGGTGCCCACTCTTGTAATGCCGGGCTCGGCCAGCCACAGGACACTGTCACACCAATTCTTAGTGGTGTTTTTTTTTTTTTTTTTCTTAAGGCATTGTTCCTCAGACTTCAGAAAACCCAGCCACAAAAAATTCCATCAGAGCAATAAAAAAAGGCACAAACTCGCATCTTCCGATGGCTTCGAGAAGCTCCAGCTGACTCCCAGGCTCACATTTCTGTTCTGTCCAGTTTTTTTTCCTTTAAAGTTTCTTCTAAGTCTGCCCCTCACTAAGCTGTGAACCCTCACAGCACCCCACTATGGTTCACAAGGCAGGCCAGAGCCATAGAAAACGCTTTTGTTTTCTTGTTTAAAAAAAAAAAGCTACAAGATGAGTTGAGTGGTTTACATGGAGACTGTGGGATTGTGGGTGAGAATCAAATGTTAAGCACCAGTTTTAATCAAGTTTGTTCTGTATTATTAGATCTTTGATTTTCATTTTCCTCACGTCAACTTGATTCAGCAACTCTGCCCAAGTTGCCACGAGCTTCTTCCTTCGCGGCTTGCCGGGGTGGGGGTGGGGGAACCCACCAGCGTGTGCTTGGCTTCCGCGTGTCTGTGTGCCCGTGTGTTGCGCGCTGTCCTGTGTTCCATGTGATCTGCCACGCCTGGTATTCGTGTGCGTCTCCAGACCTGTGGTCCAGGGCGGCAGGAAGGCCTCCTGCTGCTGCTGCACGCCTGCTGCCTCTTTGCACTCAGAGAGAGCACCAAGGCAGGACGCAGGAGGGACACGGGAAAGTTTCTTGGCTGAGCTTCAAGACAAGACAAACAAAGGAGAGAGCAGCAGCTTTGGGCTACAGTGGAGGTTCCTCCTCCATGGGCTCCTCCTCAGACCTGCAGAGGAGAAAAGGGGGCGGGCAGGGTGCATGGTCGGGGAGGGAGGCCCTATGCAATCAGGTCCCCTTCCCACAGAGTTCTCAAGATCCCTGCCCCACTAAGGCGCAAGTTCTTTCCTGACGGAGAGGATTGGTGTGTAGAGTCAGTGGGCATGCCAGCATCCATCCTGTCCCTAATGGGCAAGTCTGGCACGAGGCTGAGCACCACACAGGAAGATTCTGTCAAGTCCTCATGCACAGGTGTATGAGCACGCCTAAGGGACGGTATGGACAGGGACTCACCTCTTTTCAGCAGGCTTGACGCCTACAGACAGTGAGGCCATGGCGGTGACTGTCTCGGCTTCTTCCTTCTCACACTTTTGCGCCTCAATCAGAGAGTGCCCCACTGTGGAGGACAGACGCTGCAGGCAGCGCCAGTACTTGCCTGGGGGAGAGGGGAACACTCAGCGACTTTCCCACTTCTGCTGGGATCCTACAGAGTCCTACATAAGACTTACTTGTGCCTGAAAAGTGCCTTTCTGAAGGGTGCTGGCTGGCAACGCCCTCACAAACACTGGCCCTTGTGGTCTAATTTCTGCATTACAGGCCACCTGAACACAGGGCTGTGGACTGCTGTGGGACCTGGTTCTCCACATTTATGAGACTGCCTTGCTGTGGGTGAGCAGAAATTCTGGGAGCAGGCACATGGAGACTTGCTGGTACCTAGGCTAGGGCGTTTCCTGTGCTTATAGGGAGCCATAGAGGTACTGTGGATACATCACATCAAGGTTCGGCACAGGGAGCCCTGCTTAAGCAACTTTTTAAGAGGAAGGGCAGGAGTTGAAACAGTTTTGAAGGCAAACTAATGGTCCAGTAGGGAGCTGAGTGAAGCCTTTAGGTATGCATCATCTATATGAATTTATATACCAGGATGACTATATCAGAGAGCATATCCAGGCAAGGAGGAGCAGGTGTACCTGAGGCAGGGCGATGTGTGGGTGTCTGGCTGTGTACCTGTTGCCTGGGACTTGTTTGAACAAGGGATGCGTTCCATCCTGTGCTAGGGACCTCTGGCACGACACAGAGTTTTCAGTCCAAGTAAGTTGGGGTCCAGACTCTTCTGAAGCCCTGCACAGGAGGTCCTTGTTCTGGGAGTGTCTACTAGCTTGTCACATGCCAGGGAAGGCGAGGCCTTGTGCTCCTGCCCTGGGTCCCCATGATGACTTGGCAGCCACTTACTGTGGATGTCCATCACTTTCTCCATGGAGTGGACAGCATTGGCATTGGGTCTCTGATGTAGAACCTTTTCTGGCAGAGGCTCAAGCTGTAAGAGACACAGATCTATTATGATGGCAAATGAGCAGTGTATAATCTATGTACATATTTGTTTTGGGAATTATTAAAAAAATGAATCTACTCCACAAACTTTCTTTCCCGCTGGGCACGTTCTAGAGCTGGTACCATCTGGCCACTGTCTGGCCTCATCACTAAGTCCCGGTAGGTTCTTGCTATTTTCTCCCAGCTAGCAACAACATCTCGCTTACATGCAACTCTTTACACACTCCCACAATCATTCATCTAACGCCTAAAACCCGGTAAAGCATGACTCTTAAGGCCTAATTATCTAATCAGGTCTATGTAATAATAAGATCACTATTACAAGATGCCAATACGATAAATTCAATGCCAAATGATAAAGACAAATTTTGGCCCAATTAATTTAACCTTGTAAAAACTTTAGCCTGGTCATAACCACTCAGGGTCTGACTCGTCCTCATCGTCTACCTCCATGATGAAGATCCTTCTCCTCCTCCAACTCTAGCTCCACCTCTCTCTTCCTGTCCAATCACAGGCCTGTCACTGCCCTAATGTGATTGGACAGAGAAAATGTTGCAACATATATTAAACGGTGTCCAGCAGAGACAGTACCTCACTCCAAAGTCATTTGTAGGGAAGATGAAACAACTCTAAAAAGCCAGTATGACTTGGTAATTTTTTAAAAAAGGTTTCCTTTTAAAAAGGAGAGACAAGTAGTCTCTCCTTAGGGTACATTGCATGGGTTCCCAGGGGGAGGACAGGCAGGAGTAGGCTGCATACAGAATGCCAGCTTGGCATTCTCTGTGTGCCACTGAGAGCAGAGGGAGGAAGCTACACTAGAACAATCTGGCCTGAGTGCTCAAGGTCTCTGAATCTGGCTTTTCTTGCACACGCGGAGGATGGAGGGAAGTGAGCAGGTCTCTCACAGATGAAACTCCTACTAACAGGGCATAAAGTCATAAGTAGCAGAGCCCGGGGCAGAATGAACATTAGCAACAACAGCTGTGCAGACAAGCCTACAGACCAGGGAGGCCAACAAAGGGAGAGCCAGAGCCAGTCCCAAAGGGAAACTGATGTTCCCCCACCTCTGGGTGGAAGCTGTAGAATAAAGTGACCCTGAGAGTATGCCTGGCTTCACCTTGCCTAGACAGCTGCTGTGTACAGCTAATAGACTTCCCCAGCCAAAGCCCCAGCAGCCCCGTGTGACATCCATCCCCAACTGCACTGAACACGAGTGCTGCCAATCACAACCCAGGAAGCATAACCTAACCAAAGACATTTCTCAACAAGAGCCAGCCGGAGCCTGGGGCAGCTTGAGCCAACATGGCACCCTCAAGCCATTAACCAACAAAAGAAACAATGGCTGATGCCAGGGTGGGCAGGAAAACACCAGAGAAACTTGCAGCCCTGGATGAAGCCACAATTAGGACCTGCTTAACAAGGACAAGCCACAGGGACACCAGAGGACACACAGGGTCAACTTGGAATAGTGCCCTTTGGCCACAGGTACCAGGCTGAGCAGTGAGATAACAGCACCTGAAGCATAAACTGAGCATCAGCACATAACTGAGTAAGTGCGCATGTGCAAACACAGACATTCCTGTTGGACCAGCTAACAGTTCCAGGAGGAAGAGAGCACTGCTCCTCTACTTGCGCCTCTGCAGGGGAAGAGGTGGCTTAAAATGAAGGCTGGTGATTGAGGTGAACCCTGTACTGTGTAGCCAGAAGGTACATTGTTGACAGTGGCCATTGGAATCTCCCTCCCCCAGTCTATCACCACGACCTTATTTTCCATGTTGCTGTGATAGGAGGAAGGATTTGTTTGGCTCAGGGCTTGAGGGCTCAGTAAATCCTGGTGGGAGGTGCAATGGCAGAGAAGCCTCACAGGCCCTCATAGGCCAACAGGTAGGAACACAGGTGTGAGCATAACTGCCTGTAACCCTCAGGCCTTGACCCTCCAGCCCTCCGGCCAAAAGGTCACACAACTTCCCCAATGGTGCTCAAACACACCCGCTTGTAAGAGGCGTTTCATGCTCACACTGGCCAACATGAACTGGACATTTTGTGTTGGCCAGATAATCCTGACCAAAACTTCCTGATGTCATCAGAATCACAAAATGCAACTGGGAGGTGGGAAGTCTGTGACAGGCAAAGAGGACCAATGGCTGCAAAAGAACCAAGAACAGATGGTGGGTGGGACAGAGCAAGGGTCCCGTGAAGCACTGGTGACATCCAGACGTAGCTAGAGTTCTGTGGACTCCAGAGGTGAGAACTGGTTTTCAGGCTATGACAAAGACTCATGCAGAGGGAAGGCTGGCTGGCAAGAAAGGAAGGTTTCTGAGTGATGTGTAGGAACGTAGGGACTGTCACTGATGCCACCTCCCGAAAACAAAGTCCATTCAGATTATCACAGACTGCAATTACACCTGTTCGATGTGCTTTCAATGATGAACCTGACCTGGTAGACAGGGAGCCACACAGAGCTCCAGACCCATGTGGAACAGCACTGCGTGTAACTACTAGAACATAGGAGGTAAGCTGGGAATCCAGTCCCTGATGCTGCAGCCAAAGGGCCACGGAGGAACAGAAGCCACACTGATCAGCAGGGAGGCCACTGACTCTCCAGAGCTGGGGAATCCCAGGCCCAGGCAGGGAAGAGCCCCACAGGAACAGCAAAGCCAGAAATCTACAGGTATTCGGAAACAAATCACAGAATACCAAAGGCAGCCTCAGAATTCTGAATGCAGCTAGGGAAAGCAGGCCATATCCACAGCAAGGGCAGCCAAGGGCAGTGGCTTGATATTGCTATGTGCCAAGAGGAGACCAGCTACCCGGAGCCATATGCCCAGAGAAACTGTCACTACCAACAAGATGGAACAAAGGTATCTTCTGAAGCAAAGTGGGATGCAGCCCATACTGGCACTTTTCCTAGAGAAAAGCCACAGGATATTCTTGAGACACAGTAAGAATGCCCTGCAGAAGGCAGGAAATGAGGAATAATGGGGGAAGAGTCTGAGTGCCATGTGGCCCAGACTCAACGTGGTTGACACATGACAACAACAAAAATGTCTAGTGAGTGACTTTAAGTGAACGAGGGGAAGACATGCAGCCTGGGAGGGGCTGGGACTAGGCTGACAGTCTGGCAGAGAAACATGCAAGACCTAGTTCAATTAGAATTTATGAAGAACAATAGTTTCTCACTCATGATAATGACACCTCCTGGTCCTGCTGAGGATGCTGGCCCACGGTGAGGCTGCCTGCTACACGTCTTTCAACTGGGCACTGGGAACAGTGGGAACTTTTCACATTAAGAGATAACAAGGAAGGGAAGCTATCTCTTGGGAGCTACAGGACAAGCCAGATAGAATAAGTCTGCGTAAGTGACTGAAAGAGCTGGAAGTGCCCAAGGTCCCATCTACAGTAGCTGGCTGGTATAGAAACAACCCAGCTTTGGTCTATTTAGCAAGGTTGCATATAAAATCAAGGAGGGCAGTCAGAAGCTAATAACAAAAACATGAGTCGCTGGGCACCCTGGCCAAAAGAAGGCCAGGTGGCATCTTAAGTGCTTGGCATAGAGATCTGAGGGCAGACTGTGGCTGGATGTTACCAAGGCTGCATGGCCACAACAGATCTTTAGTTCACCCAAAGAACAGGACGAATGACATTCTATCTTTAGTCAGGTGGTCTTAAGGTGGGTAGTACTGAGAAGGGACACAAAAGAAACATCCACCATGGCGGGAGATACTAATAGGCATTTTTGAGACACAGCAGACAAACCAGGGCAGGAAGCAGGAGTGACTAAGTGATCAGCAAATTTACTTGGTGGACACATGTGATTCCAAAATTATGGAATGTCTGTGCTGACTGACCACAGCAGTAGCCCATCCAGGCACCCCCCACCAATCATACCTCCTTTTTGTATGACAACAGTCTGTTAGGAATTGGCAACAGACAAACAGACACAGACACAGACACAGACAGACAGACAGACAGACAGACAGACAGACACACACACACACACACACACACACACACACACACACACACACACACACGCACGCACTGGGGAGGTGACTCAGTGGAGAGTGTGTGTTGTATAAGCAAGAGTGAGGACTTGACTTTAAGTTTATGCCCCACCAGGGACTCAAGGCCCTTTGAGGATAGGAAGCAAAGGAAACCCCTCAGATACGGCATCATGGTTGCCGTGCAGATGTAGAGTGTGTGTTATCACTTAAGACGATACCCAGAACACACTTATAATCACTTTGGGGTAAGGTATGTGTAATAGCGCATGCTCAAAGTTCACCAGAAGGCTGTAGAGGTTTGTCCAGAACCCTGTCCCCTCAGCTCTCTTAGGGCTCCCTTGTGTCATACTTTCCCTAGGTTAACTTAAGTTTGATAGGCATGTCTGGGGCACCCTAGTCCCCATGCTGCTGTATGCAGTATGTTCACCATGCTCACAGCTTGTGTGGTATCCAAAGCCCCCAGCCAAACTCTCCATCTTTCTTTAGAGTGATGCTGGCACTGTTTTTGCCTGTGTAGTGCAGTGGCTGAGCAGATCACCAGGGCTCCAGGGCTCCAGGGCTCCCTCCCAGCAGGAGTCTATAAAGAATGGACATGTCTGTTTTCTGCCTGTGCCAGCTGCTCAGAAATCTTCCTCAACTGCATTTTCTTCCCCTTTTCTAGAAAATATTGCTCGTGAAAGCTGATATGGAAGCTGGAAAGGGTGAGTATGGTGGCCTTCCAGCAGTGAGATGCTCTGTGTCCCCAAGAGAAAGGACACAGGATAGAGAAGGCTTGCCCTCAGGGATGAAGCGTCTATGTGTTCACTTCAGACCAGAGGAAGGATCTTACAGTGAGTCGCACTCCAGGCACGGAGTCAATCTGTGAGCACAACTATGTTTAAAGTTCTGTCCAGTGTCCTGTGTAAAGCATCTAATACCTAATGCATGACCGCTTTAGTACAGTGATGAGAATGTGAGAGCAGGGAAGGAGCTCCACACATAGAAAACACCCACCCTGTCCTAACTGTACTGTTCTTCTGACTGCCACAGTGCTCATCAACTGTAGGCTTCTATAGCATCTAAGGTCTAAGGTGCTTCAGTCACATCTCCCCGTTACCCACACGCTCCCCCTCTACTCCACCAGAGGCCCCTTTGTCTCCCTAACGGTCTCCCTTCCCCTGCTACATCTGCTCTTATTGTTTCCAGATTTCACATGTACAGCACTGCCCATTCCACTTCATGCTTGTATATGTCTGTCTGTACTGGTGCCATACTGTTCTCACACCTGAGCTGGGTAAGGATAGAACACAAAAGGAAATGTTGCAGACAAGTCTCCTTGATGAACAAATAGTGCAAATTTCTCAGTTTGTACTGGGAAAGAAGTACAAACTGAGTTCAACAGCACACTAAAAAGATCATACGCAATAACTGAGTTAGAGTCATTTCTGGCCACCAAAGATGGCTCAGTATAAGTTAAGTGATGGTGTAATAATGTAGCACAGAAACAAAAACCACAGGAAAGCACGTGATCGCTTCAACAGACGCAGAGAAAGTCTTTGGCAAAATTCAATGTCACATCCTAGCAGAGGTGCAGGGGGAGCTAAAACAGTTGGTAAAACATCAGTAAAATGAAGCATACTCATGACAGACCCACATGCTGTCCACCACCACACATTCAAATCAGGGCAAAAGGACAAGAGAAAGAAACAGAGAAGACACAAATAGCAAAGGAATAAGTCAAATTATTCCTGTCCCTACAACATTTCTATACTTCTTTCTTTCCTGAATTTTAAAATTAAGTTTATCTAATTATTCCCTTTACTAGCCAGTATAAGCCCTTCCTCTTTTCCCAGGACCCCACAAACAGGTCCCCCTCCACCCCCGCTTCCCCTTCTCTTTTGAGAAGGGCAAGCCCCTCTCTGGGTGTCCACCCCACTTTTACCCACCACTTTAAAAATTTTAAAAACTCTACCAAAAAATTCTTAGATCTGATAAACACTATCAGCAAAAGAAGATACAAATGTCAACACAAAAATCAGTGCTTTTAAATATATATTAACAAACCTGTTAAGAAAAAAAAAAAACAAAAATAATTCTATTCATAAGCCTGTTCAAAACTGAAAATAAAACAAACTTAAGATGTGAGATACCAGTCGGGCAGTAGTGGCAAAAACATCTTTAGTCCCAGCACTTGGGAGGCAGAGGCAGTCGGATTTCTGCATTTAAGGCCAGCCTGGTCTACAGAGTGAGTTCCAGGATAGCCAGGGCTACACAGAGAAACCCTGTCTTGACAAACCAAAAAAAAAAAAAAAAAAAAAAAAAAAAAAAAAAAACCCAACCCCCTTCCCCCCCAAAATGTGAGATACCTCTATAAGGGAAGTCATACAACACTGAAGCAAAATAAAACAAAACCAAAAACCAACCAACCAAACAAACAAAAAACCCAGAAATGGGAAGACTGTCCACATTCATGGATTGGAAGACTTAGCAATGTGAAAATGGTTATATTACTAAAAGCTATCTACAGACAACGCAGTTCCTATCTAAATTCCATTGACATTCATTACATAGTCTGGAAATTCAACTGGAAACACACAGGCACGGAGTAGTCCAAGCAATCCTCAACAGAAATGAATACTGGAGGCACCATGGTGCTCATCCCACACAGCACGCCAGAGCTCTAGGCGCAGAAGCAGTGTGGTTATTCCTGCTCAATAGTGAGCAGTCTAGAAAATGCCAATTACTGCTCTGGAAACCTGGAATCCATCAGTGAACAAGACGTCGCCCCAACATGATATAACCCAGGGAAACAATGTGCGGCACTCACAAAGCACGTGCCGCAGAGACAGTGAGGGATGCCAAGCAGTGTGAGGAACAGAGCACTGTGGAGAGATGCAGGCTCTGCTGCAGTTTCTGTCCAACACTTAGGGTGGGTCTCCTGACCAAGTGGTCCGAATGACACATCCCCAGGCCTGATGAAAGCTACATGGAGCTGCTTCTGCAGGGTACCCTGCACTAGCACTGCCACAACACATTTGGCCATCCACTCTGCAGAGTACAGCCTTGCCAAGGGCTGTTTCTAGTGTGGGCCTACTTAGCTGTGCTTTCTATGCTGAGATTAAGAGTCTCCTGGGCACCTAAGGTCAGGCAGAACCCTCAAATGTCACCCGCTTTGCAGGCTGTCAGTAGATGAGTCTTCTTTTTACCTCTGAAGTTCTCCATAAGCAAATGCCATCCTCTGCTCTCTGCTATCAAAGCAGAACTTCTGGGAAGAACCACTTACATCCCTTCCAGATCCTGGAACCTAGGCATTACTCCTGTGAGCTCAGGCCTCAGCTTGATGGTCAGGGCCCTGGGTCAACTGTCCACAGGAGCACTGCTCCTTCTCAGGAGGGAAGGCACATCCATTCTTTCCAGGAATCCTGACTCATGCCTCTCTGTCAAACACTACCAACAGGTTTGCAGCCAGCTCCTCTTCTGGGCTCTACCTGCACACGTAGTTCCCAGTGGAGTTTTATCAGGAAACTCTGATATAACTGTGTCCAAAGAGCCCAGGGTTTCCTTTGGTCCCCTTTCCTTGCTCTGGATCTACACCCAACCCACAGGAAATGGCCCTGCTCTGACTTTGGAGTTCCCTACAACTCAACATCATGGAGGCTGCTGTAACACTGCATGGGCCAAGCTCTGCTCTGATTGTGAGGTCACTGGGTTGTCATCTTGAGGGCAGACTAATCCACCAGTCCACTGCCAGGCTTATAATTAGCAGAGGCCTCTGTCAGGTATATGAGCAAACCCTTTGTCAGGGTGGTGGGATCAGAACCATAGCAGGGATTTTCTACTATCTTTGTCACAGTGTCACAGTGTCACAGTATCAGTGGTTTAGGAGTGTAGACTCACTTCAGAGGCCGTAACACCTAAGGCTCTTGCCCTGACCCAGCTTCAGGGACTTGAGCCTGTGCTTTTGGAACATCACCCACTTTGCTGGGGCATCTGGGCCCAGGCAGGAGGTCATAAATTTCCATCTTAAACTGATTCTAGCAATGAGGGGTCATAGATCCTTCTGGCTTCCAGACTTTTCTCTGGTTGGCTCTAGGCTGTCAATCCCTACAACAGCACAGGCCAATGGGCTCTTGGTGAGTCTGTGGCCACAGGGCTAGCTGGTTTAAGTCTGAAAGTTTTCTCATATTCCGTCCCACCCGCTCCAACTCAGACCCTACCTTTCTCTTACTTCCAAGGAAGACAGATATTCTCGGCAACTGACCCCATCTGTCTGACCCCATACCCAGAAACCCAAGCTGCCTCCTGAGGCTCTCTCTCTCTCAACATTGATCCTGACTGCCATCAGTTTTATCTTCCACACCTCCACACCAAGGGAACCATTTGTATATGGCTTTAGTTCCCTCCTCTGGCAGAGAGATCTCTTCCATTGAGTCTTTGTCTGGCCTTCTTATGGGCCCAGAAGATCCGTCGAGTTCTCCGAGGGTACCCATATGACATGCGCTCAACCCCAGGGCTAGCAGATGCTGTTCCCCAGTCCTGCTCCTCAGGTCTTGTTCCCTTCTCTGAGAAGCTGCAGGTCTAGCTTCTCCATGTGGTAATAGCAACACAGGTCCCACCTGCCTGGCAAAGAAGATAGCTCAATGCCAGGAACTGTTGGTGACACAGCAGGGCCACAAGTATGTATTTGTGATCAGGTGATCACTGTAGATGTAGGTCTTTCCCATGAACATGAACAGGATGAGTTAAGTTTTGGGGAAAAAACCAACAGATAAATTACAGCAGGACTAAAAATATGGTTCCCTTTGCAAAAATGTTAGAGGACCTGGTCTTGATCTATAGTGGAGGCCAACACAGGCCCTGAACAGTAATCAACTCTGGGATCTGGAGGCCAAGTTCAAATTCAGCTTTCCCAAGTGAGCCATGGCACTACAACACAGCTTAGAGGGTCCTTCCAAGCCTGCTTGGTAAAATGGTTTGAGCATAATCTGCTCTACAGACTGATGTGAGGCTTCATGGGCCAGTGACCAAAGCCAGTGCATTAGCAAGAGGTGAGAAGGGAGCCAGAGTCTCCTCCTCCAAGCACGTGACTCATTTGAGACAGGGATGACAGGCTATCATTGGCCTAACTAGGATATTGGTGGTTACCATCATAAGACAAGCATACATTCCAGTCCTGGCAGGATCTTGTTGCCCCGTGGTAGCCTTGGGGCAAGTCTTTGGTAGAAAGGTTACAGGGATGTGGGACTTCCTCACATCAGATTAGACAGGATATTAAGAAGGTTGGAAGGCAGCCAGCCAGGAAGGAGTCCTTATGAGGTGCAGAGCCATCATTAGTGAATGGCCAATGGGGGATACCAATTGTGCAGTAGGAGGGGACCAGACACAAGTCACAGATGGCTGTATGTGTTTAAGAGATGTGTCTGAAGTGAAGTGTGCATGTGAATGTAAGAAAGCTCACATGGTACCAATGTCAAATGTGGCAACAGCCTGACAGGAAGCAGTGGGCCCTCAGCTGGAGCCACTTCAGCCTGTTACACATAACGAGTAAGCACAACTCCTCTTCATGTTTGCCAGGTCTTTCCATGTTTGTATTTTATAGCACAGGAGTCTCAAGATGACAAGAGGCCAAACTCATGGAGGAACACCCTTAAACATCTCGTTTTACATCTTCCTCCTCAACATCCTCCAGCTCTGGGATTGGGCTGAAGTGATATGGGGCTATGAACCCTGAACTGTCACAGAAGGATCAACAATACATGCTAGCCTTCAGAACATCTCTCACATGAGATAGTCTTTGCCACCGTCCTTGTCCCACCTTCTGTGGAAGGCCATGGGAGTCCTCCTGCCTGGCTGTACACAGTGGATGGCATTCTCAGTATGCACAGGCATTCATGGAGGGCTCCACACAGCCTGTTTAACAAACAGCATGCACACCTGGCATGGCTTCCACTGTGGCTGTGAGTGGAACTACTCTGAACTGGTTCCCAGCAGCCATGCTGATCCCTAAGAGACACCCACACGCAGTGCAGAAGCCCAGACCCGTACAGATGGCCACTCAGTGCCTCCTCTGGCAGTAGAGCTCACAGCAGGCCATCACTATTACCCACAGCTGGCTGCCCAGCATGTACTTGCCAGACTGCCCAATAGACTGTCTATCAGCCTTCATCAAAGGCTTCAGGGCAGACTGCGGTTCTGTCCAACTTTTGTGCATCCATGAAATTTTTAAACAGTGCTTGATAAAACTAGTGCTTTTTTTTCCCCCCAAGAAGCACAAATGTATGAGGAATGACAGGTCTGGGGTAAAAGCCAAGCTCTTTATTGTAACTTAAAGTACAGAGTACTGAACACCAGCAAAGGCTGGATATACACATATTTGAACTATGGCAAAGGCAAGAATGGCCTGGGATTCCAAAGGCACAGGGTTCTATCTGGGGTGGGGAAACCCACAAGCCAGAGAGAAGGACATCTGAAATTAAAATGAATACTGTCTGTGACAAAGGACAACTGTCAGGATGAGAGAGTTAGCTGTCCTCCATCCCACCTCCCTAGAGCCCCAACTAGCTACTGTGAGCCTCCACAGGACAGAGCCAGTCTACTAGGTGGATCTAGACCCTACTTTTTAAGTGCAGCTCACCTCTCTCTGCATGACAGCTCCAGCCACACATTTGTGGGCCTTACCCTGAGCCCTAGCTCATCTCCTAGGTTTGCCACTGGCATGTAGCCTGAGGGGGTTGCTAGGTCCCTCATGTGGTAGACACACAGAGCTCAGTTACTCTACTCTTGACCAGAGACACCAGCCTGCCAGCCCTACAAGACTGTATGTAGCCTGTGTCTTACTCTTGCTTGTGACTCATGAATGTCACTGGAGACTTCTGAATAATTTACTATTCTGTAGTGCTTGGTTGGAGATGGGTACATTTAGTAAACATCTGTAAGCATCTGCTTTGAGTCATAACCATCTTCCCCTAGAACATGCAGTTTCATTTGTAGGTTCCTGGGGTCGGGGGTTGAGGGTGCAGGAGTCCAGGACCTGCTTCAACAGCACTTTTTCCTGGTGTGTGTGTGTGCACGCATGCACATGAGTGTCTGCATGTATCCTAGAGCCTCATTCTCAATACCTCCTCAAGAAGAAGCATTTGAGTGATAGGCTCCCTTCCTTTCCATTGGCCATTAGCAAAAAATATGGCTAGCTCAGTAGTGCTAGCTTCCTGCTGATCTGATTCTGAACCTGGACTGGGGGTCTGTGTTCAACCCTCTATGACTGTACCTCCTGTTCTGTTCCTCTGCTGTCTTGTTGGTTGAAGTACCCAAGAACCAAGGTACCTGCCTAATATGGTTAGGACTGTACTTCCAGCTGGTCTCTCTCCTGAGCAACATTTCAAACTTCCTTCAACATGGGGACAGGGTCATAGCTCTGGCTTCTCTTCTTGCCTTCTTCAGTGTGAAACAATCAGCTGCAGGCTGAGTCTCCTCCCTTCCCTGAAGCTCAGGAATTCAGACAGATCCTTCATGTATGTGCCTCCTCCCCATTTCCTTCTCTGTTGCATCCTAGCTTTTTGAGCTCAGCCTCTCCATGTTGTTCTTCCAGCTATCTCCTAGTTACCCTGCCTTTGGCATGCCTTGTCCTTTCACACTATCTAGTCCATCTCCTCTCTTGGGATATACACGGAATGACACCAAGATGTGCAAGAGTCCTCCATTGAGCCACAGACCCCTGAGCAGTGCCCATGTCTCTGAACTCCAGTTCCCAGCTTCCCACAGTCAGGTCAGTACACCGCAGGGAACCTAGGCTTAGCTGCCATCCCTAGGCTTCTTGTAGCACTGAGTGCAGTTGCAAGGTGCCACTATGCCAGTGCTCTGAGCCCACCCATGAGCATCTGGCTTCTCCAATTCCCTTAGACCAGGAGTCACACAGTAGGAAAATATCCTGTGTGCTCCCCGTTGTCTTTTCTGTAAGAAAAAATGTCTAAAGGTAAATGGTGTGTGTGTGTGTGTGTGTGTGTGTGTGTGTGTATGTACGTGTATATGTATATATAAAAATAAATAATTCTTGGAAAATAATGCCAATTAGTCTGGTGGCCATTTCACATTTAGGATTACAGGGAAGTCAGTGGGAGCAAACTCTGCTGGCCAGGAAGGGTTGAGGACACTTGTGGCTGACTGCTGTCTCTGACCCGCCTTCTCAAGTACCTGATCTTTGTTCGAGTTTAGATGGTTTTCTCTCATGCCAGCTACAATGGAGGGCAGAGAGGCTTGGCATCCATGAGACCAGGGAGTGGGGGCTCAGTGTTTGGTCAGTGTACTCAGGGCTTGATGAAAAGACTTGGCTGAGATGTACACCCACTTCTGATGAAGGAACATCTCATCAGTGGCATGGGACAGAGTTGTAGTGAGGCGTAACTAGTAGGGTTTCTCTTGTAATGGTGTCCACGGGGATGGGGGGTGCAGAGAAGGGGGAGAAGGAATATGGTATTTAGTTCTAGAAGCTTACAAGCCATAAATAGTGAGGCAGCAATTTCACTCTCCTCTCCAATTCTCTGCTGTCTTAGAACGAAACTTGCAGAGCACACTACACAGATGATGCACTTAACTATGGGTCTGGTATTCTGTGAACTTCTGACAACTTCCTTCAAGAGCAATCCTGATCTCTGGACCAACCTTGAGCTGGCAGGTGTTGGTCTTAATTAAGAGCTATCTAGACCCTGGCCTACATGGTGGGGACAGCAGTTTCATAAGCCCTGAAGAGCAGGTGCAGCAGGGGCCGCAGACCTCAGAGCTGCTGATTCACTTGCCACTATAATCCCGAAGCTGAGGGACTTGTATGTGACACCTGAGGTCAGTCTGAGATGCCAGAGGGTACAGACCCAGAAGCCTCTGGGACACAGGCTCCAATATTGAGCTCCTCATTCTGGGCTCACTCCTTTCTAGCATCTAAACACCAGTCATAGGGAATCAATGTGAGCAAGACAAGACCTATGAAGCAAGAACCACATGCAGACATTGGGTAACAAATACACATACCAGCCAGAAAGGCCTAGACTAGTGGTTCTCAACCTAAGGGTCGTGACCCAGGGTTGCGGGGGTGGTGGTGGAGGGGGGGCTGAATGGCCCTTTCACAGGGGCCACCTATAACCATTGGAAAACAGATTGATGTTACGATTTATAACAGTAGTAAAGATAACAGTTATGAAGTAGCAATGAAAATAACTTTATGGTTGGGGGGGTCATCACAATCTGAGGAACTACATAAAAGAGTTCCTTTAATACAGTATGCAGAAGGTTGAGAACCATTGGCCTAGACAGATTTAGATTTGGGATTCTTCAATGAAGGTTGTGTGTCAGTTGTACCACACGCATTAGGGGCTCCCAGGGTTATGTGACAACTTCACCTTCATTCTAACCTGAAGCTGTACTGGGTCTGTTGGGTGCAGCTATAGACACAAGGAGCTAGCCATTCAAGAGAGGTCTACATAGCAAAGCAGGAGGGAACACACGTGGTGCTCACTCTACTTTAGCCCTCAAGAGTTTTATGTGACTGACTGTACTGGCTAGTTTTTTGTGTCAACTTGACACAGGCTGGAGTTACCACAGAAGGGAGCTTCAGTTGGGGAAGTGCCTCCATGAGACCCAGCTGTGGGGCATTTTCTCAATTAGTGATCAAGGGGGTAGGGCCCCTTGTGGGTGGTGCCATCCCTGGGCTTGAGGTCTTGGGTTCTATAAGAGAGCAGGCTGAGCAAGCCAGCAAGGAACATCCCTCCATGGCCTCTGCATCAGCTCCTGCTTCCTGACCTGCTTGAGTTCCAGTCCTGACTTCCTTTGTGATGAACAGCAATGTGGAAGTAAGCCAAATAAACCCTTTCCTCCCCAACTTGCTTCATGGTCATGATGTTTGTGCAGGAATAGAAACCCTGACTAAGACACTGACCCACTGAAGACTACTGTGTAGGCCAATGTCCCAATTCTGCCCAGCAGTACTAGTGGGGCAGTGCAGAACCCTAACCTAAGCATTGCTCCTGAATGCACAAGGTAAATGATAGCCGAGTAAAGAGGTCCCAGCCCAGCCCTAAGCTAAAAACTCAGCTTGAGCATGCTGACTCCACTCAAGCCCACAGACAAAAACTCAGAGAAACCTGACCACACTGCAGACTTCAGGAGTAACATGAGGCCTAGCCAGCACGTTATCCTTGACATGAGTGAAACAGTAAGGGAAAATGTGCTGCAGCGAGCACCTCTGCATCCTGGGCCCACTGTGTCCCTTCTGCTCATCTCCTAGCCAAAGTCAGACCTCTTACCTGGGCTGGGATCTAGCTGCAGCCTAATGCTGGGTGAGCTGCCCACTCAGGTAGAGAGCTCCCATCTGAGCTCTCTGCAGTAGAGAGGGTGCCTCCTCCCACCTGAGCTCTCTGCAGTAGCCTTTTGCCTGTGGTGAGGCACATCCTGCAGGACCCTGCCCACTCCATACCTCATTTCCCAGCAGAGCAGAGACGCAGGCTTCAGAAGCATCACAGATGGCTGTCAGGTCATGGCCTCCCTCAAGGGCCAGCACAATCCGGCCACCAGCTAAGCCCATCAGCTGTTTGGTCAAGTACCCGAAACCTGAAAAGGCAGAAGGACACGTGAGCGGAGAGCCCCAGATATTCCCCTCAGCACCCCTATAAACACAGGGGCTGAAACGTCATCTTCATTAACCAAGGCCGGTTTAACATGACCATTACTTTGGCTTTTGGATTGTATCTTCATCTGACTGACTGAATTTTGGTTTCAGTGCTGTATGTTCCCCATCTAAGGCTTTGCACTACCTGCCTTCCTGGGCATTTGGTATGCTGTGTACATACATATACAAGTGGAAGGCAGCATGCCCATGACAATGCTGTGTGCGGCCACGGAGCTTTCCCACATCCATTCTGGCTATCTGTATCCATCTAGAGTCACACAGTCTTCTCTGTTTTCATAGCCAACTGCCAGCACATCACTTGCTGGGCATGGGGATTCTATGCATAGCCAGACAGGCTGATGTAGGTTAGGCACTAGGAAAGCCCTAGTAACAGCCCACTCACCAGACCAGATTCAGGTCCACACTAGGCTTTATCTTCTGCTTGCTGTGAGAAGCTAGTGGGCAAAATTGATGGCAAACCCACGTGTCTCTGATGGAAACACTGATACTGGCTTTGGGGTTACAGAGACTGTGGTACATGGGTACTCTGTGCCCCTGTGGGACCCCACAACAGGAGCAATGACAGCAGGAGAGAGGCACTGACAACCCTAAAAGCCAACTCCTGTCTCATTATTCCTTTGCTGGGTCTACATCATCCACCATGGTGAAGCTGAGAGACAGGCTACCCTCTGTGAGTAGATGCACTGATGGGCAGAGAGGAGAGCAGGTCCAGGATGCCAGGACCTTGACTGAGGAAGGCACTCAT
Organism: Mastomys coucha; assembly: GCF_008632895.1. NCBI lineage: Eukaryota > Metazoa > Chordata > Mammalia > Rodentia > Muridae > Mastomys > Mastomys coucha. The sequence goes on from NW_022196896.1 coordinate 117,592,050, forward strand.
GCATGGTTTCAGGACTCTAGGCTTCCTGTTGCCTCTGCTTAGCATGGATGGGTGACACAGCCAGACTACCATGTGACCCAAAGGGTTACAGATGGACAGGTGACAGCCAGCCAGGCCATTGTGTGACCCAAGGGGCTACAGCCCAGAGGCCTTCCTTATCTTCTCTGTGTGGGGCAGCAGAGCAGAAGGTAAGGCCAGAGGCAAGCTCTTCCATGGAAAGAGCAGCAACTCTATGACATAAGGCCTCTTAGCTGGCTCCTTCTCCAGCTCTAAAGCCTAGAAAGATGAGATGGCCTACTCTAGCAGAGAAGAAAACTCAGCACCAAGCACATGTCAGCCAGGCAGGACTGGAGGAGAGTTCATGCCCACAGTACAGCTGACAGAACTGGTGCATGCCCTTGTGAATTTGAGGCTCTTTTGAGTTTCTGTCCTAAGGGTAGAACTTGTGACTTTCAACTCTCAGCCTCCTGCTGCTCAGGGATTGCTGATGACTGTTTGCACTTTCATGCTGTAAGAAATGCAAGTGAGATCCCTCCTACTGCCTCACAGAGAACACAAACAATTATGATGTGAGGAGACATGAAAGTGGGACAGGTAAACTCTGGTGACTTACATTTGGCAGAGAGATTGTACCCTCCAAGAGGTGTGGGGTGGCCCTCCACAGCATCGAAGCCTGATGACACCAGTACCATATCTGGGGCAAACTCATTTGCGATTGGCATGACCACCGTTCTGCAAAGGACAAGAGAAGGCATCACTGGATCAGTGAAGGACGTGGGATGTGGAAGACTGTAGCTGTCAAATGCATTGTTCTTTGAAGCTTGTGGCACAGTGGGCCAAGATCTGATGGCTCCAGTGGAACTGGAAAGAAATCTATGCAAACACTCCCCTTATCCAGAACGAGCAGGACATGCTTTCCAGGGCTCTCATTTAAGAAAGGCGCATTGAGATGATTAGTACCGATGTCAACATGGTGGAATCTAGAATCATCTTGGAGACAGTCTACTGAGCATGCCCATGATGAATTATTTAGGTTACATCAGCTACTGGGCTAAGGACCGTTAAGTAAGGCTGACACCATCCCACAAATTGGGGCCCTGGACTGCCAAGCAAGCTGACACCCGCATGCCCTTCTTCCCTGTTTCCTGACTGTAAATGCATCATGAGCTCATGCCTCAAGCTCCTGCTGCTGACTTTTTTGGCCATGACACCCTTGAACTGTGAACCAAAACACACCCTTCCTTCCTTACGCTGCTTCGTCCCAGGAACATAGGAAGTAATCAGGTCTACACAATGCTGAGAAGACACAGGCCCTGGCTAGCTTTCTGCAGTCCTTATACAGGCTTTCCACCTACTTTACAGAGATCTGTGCCCATAATCAATGGCCATCTATGTTTGTGTGAAAGTGAATTAAAGAGGAAAGGTGACTCCTAGAATGGCAACAGGGGAAACTGATTTCACAGTTAAGAGAACTGTGTGAACACGAGCACCAACATGAGCACCACCGAGGAGTTCAATGGGCAAGCCATCCACCTCTCAGCACGAGACCCATCAGCCACGGCCAAGCCATGGGGCAGGGCCACAAAGAGTCCAGCCTCAGACATTGCTTCATTAGATGAGGAGCGGTCAACGCCAACTTTTCCTTTTGGGGGCCAGCAGGGACCCTGAGAGGGAGATATTTGTTCTAGCAGGAGTGTTCTACACTCCTGCAGCAGATGAGGAAGGTGGTTGTGTTGTCTGGTCATGTGATTTCACAGGTAGGGCTGTGAACCTGTTGGGGCACTTGGCATCTTTCTGGGCTACTGTTTGTGAAGCTGCCTCACCTGATCTGTCCCACTTAGAAGACAACGAATTCTGTCTCATATCCTTTCTAGCACATGTGGTGGGCCTTTATCAACTGTGTGCATGCAGGAACACACAGGAACGAAAGACAGATGCACTATGGTTCCTCCTACCATGCACTCAACTGCCAAAATAATGATCAACCCCACTTTCTCCCTCCTTCAACCTCTCCTACCTATCACAATTAGTAAAGTACCAACTCTAGCTAAAACACTCATGACCCAGTGGGACCAATTCAGGAGTGATTCTAGGTCACACCTCAGCTGTCAGTCCCCCTGGCTTCAGGGTGGTGGAATACGGTCTGTCTGTGCTGGAGCTCCCAGAGACAGCTTAGATAGAGAAAGGCAGAGTAAAGTGGTGTGGTGTGGCCTTCCATGCTACCTCAGTTGGCTTGGCTCCTACACAATATACATACTCAAGCCCAGGTAACTGGAGCCTACACAGGCATTTCAGAGCACAGTGGGCCACTGTGGAGGGCTGGGCTTCTGCTGCTCTGGAGGGGTACAATCTAGTGTCTGCTGGAATTGTTTGTTTTAGGCCGAAGGGACTTTCCAAAAACCTGCCTGCACCTTGGGGCCCTGTGGACCAATGTTAGAGTGCAGGGCACGTCCAGCTAAAGGGTGCCAACAAACTTGCAAAAGTCTGGGCAGGAAATCTTTTAGTCTTGGGTGAGAGAGGGTACAGATGCCCCATGGTGTCAAAGCAGCAACCACAGATGATGAGGAAAGATGCAAACTGGTGGATTCCACACAGGGGCTGTAGCTGCAGATCTCTGCCCTGGACTCATCTGTATGATGTCATATTTTTCAGTGAAGGACCTTGACCTTAGACTACATAGCTGTCAGTGTGCTCTGCAGCAACAGAGGCACACTGAACTGCCATTTCATTGGTACAAAGCATTTAAGTGAGCATTTACCTAGTGCATATACTGCAATTTGTCTAGAAACATGCCACAATGGTCAGGAGCAAGTTCATGTTGTAGTCAGTCACAGGGTAGAGAGTGCCATTGGATCCTTTGGCTTCTGTGTGACTGACAGCATTGCATGCCATGGGCTTGTCTTCCTAGGGCATGGTCTACAGGCCTCTCTGAGTCTTGGGTCTTCCTTGGGGGCATGAGATGCTGAACTGACAAGATGTCTAGACAGTGGTTGTCATACTATCATCCCAAGGAGACAACACTACTCAGTGAAGACATTGTCATAGAACTCCTGTCTTCAGAATAATAGAAGCTATCATGGTTTTGACAGGGATTTTAATGTCAACCCAATTTCTTTCCAGTAGAACCACAGCTGTTTGTCCCAACTGTGCCATGTGCTAAGCACTCCAGCAAGTGCACATGGAGGGCTTTAGTACTTAGCTTTGAAGTACAGCTGAGCTATTTAACATCTAATTACCTGCCCCAAAGAATGTTCTGCTAAAATCACTATTAAACGGAGCTCATACCAAGAGTGCTGTTGCTTACAATTGCTGTGTGTTACGGTCCAGAAGCCAACTAAAATGAAACGTAAACTATCCCCCAGGCTGGAGCCAAAGTGGCCCCTGTATATAGCAGCAGTAGATGTTAGCAGATGCACAATCTCTGAATGTCTCAGGTTTGGGGTCTTCTCAGCTGACTTTGAAAACGTGCTGAAGCTAGGATAACTGACCATGGCCCTGAATGTAAGGTATGTGTCGAGGGTGTCTCCAGCATCCACCTGTGACACCATAGGTATGTCTTTGCTCCTTGTTGGAAGATGGCTTTTAAATTCTGTGTATCAGCTGGACACTTCCTGCTGCACTGTGGATGTGCCTCCTACCCAGGACCTTGTAGGTAAGAATGTCAAAGAATGTCCCTTTTTAACTGGTGTTCTAGGAAAATGGGAGACTGAGTTTACATTTTACTTCCCAAAATAACTTCTGAAAGCATCAACCCTGTTTCTGAAATAGAAGATGAAATATTTGTTGTGGGTCTCCTCACCGTCCTTTTATACATTTATGTGTATGTTTGTAAGTTTGAGACTGAGGGCAGGGAGGCAAAGCTTCCTAAGACAGATCAATTCAGCATCTGCCTGAAAGAAGGAGAAATAAGTCAAGGTGGGCAGAGTTCTGAGAGGGCTGGAAATGTGGCCAGAGTTCATCCCTTGCTGTGGGGAGAGAAAGAGGAATAAGGGCCCCATAGGTACTCAGATGCAGAATACAGTGGCTTCTCTGAGGTGACCACAGCATGTGGAGTGATCCTATGTATGCTGTGTGACACCTGTTGTGTGATAAATGTCTCTTCTGCACCTTAGGCAACCTTCATTACCAGTACTGTCGTGGGCCCTGCTTTCACACCAACCACCCCACCTCTGCAGCCCGTGGCATGTGGGCTCTCATGCACAGGTACAGTCCCAAGGATACATGCCCACATCTGTTTGCACTGTGCCTTGCTTGGTGAAAGGTGGGGCTGTTGTACCAGGAAGAGATGCAGGCCCAAACTGCATTTCACAGAGAACCTGTTCATTGCTAGTCACATGGAAAGGCCAATACCAGGCATAATCTAGGGGTTCACAGCTACATATCCTATGTCTTATTAGAGGGCAGAACGCACACAGGAGACATCCCTGAAATGCACACTAAGAAAGGGCCTCAACAACGAGGTTCCCCCCACATGAGAGCAGGTGTCCCTAGCTCCTGCGCTTTAGGAGCCCCAGAGCACCAACTGGGGAGAGCCACTGAACTTCTCTCTTTAACTTAGTCTAGGCTGATGGCTGCCCCAGCAGGGGACAACAACCTGTGTCTCCCCACCCAGTCCTGTCACCACTCAGGGGTTAATGTCAAGCAGTCAAGCTACCAAGGTCTGCTCTCTATCCTGACACCCTGCTTTCACTCTGATTACCACCTGCTCACTATGGCAGGCCTACTCCAAACCACCTAGGCTGGCAGCCCCTTATTTGAGAGCTTGCCTTTTCCTCCACAGGCTTCTTCTAGTTTTCAGTACTTCCTCCTACTCATCTAAACTAGGGGGAAAAAACTCAAACGGACTATGTGTTTGGTGTATCCTCACACTGGCAAAGACTTGGAGTCATGAGAAGCTCTTCTGGCCTCAACTGGTCTGACTTTCTCTCTGATCCAGCTCCAGTCTCTAAGGAACCACAGAGGGGCCTCACTGCATTACACCTAAAGCATTCTGTCCCAATACACCAAGCCTATCTTCCCTAGATTACTAGATGCCAACTCAGACCTTTCTAGAGAGATCTCCCCAGCTAGAAGTCTCTGCTATATACACATCTGCTCTCTGACTCTCGTCTAGTGCTGCTCAACCTCCTGCAAGTAAGGGTGTTGGAAATCACAGTGCCCACACTCATATCAGCCTCCGTTCCTCGCGATTTCATGGCGTGCTATTAATGAGGTAGTCTCACCCTCTAGCCGTCTTTTCTGTTGGGTTTGTCCACTCAAACATGCTTTGTCCTGGGACCAGGTCTTTCACCACAGTAGACAGAGCACTTAGTATTTAGCAGAGAGGAACCATAAACAGCACCCGCCAGGATCAAGGTGAACAGGCAACTTCTTTGGGGATGATCTTTTCCCCATAATGCTTGGCCTGGTCCTCACCTCTGGGGGCTTCTGAGGCCTCCTGGTGGTTGAGAGCCAATCTCTGCATCACAGTTGTAAATAAACTTTATCCCTGGTTTCTCTTTGGGGCCAAGCAGATCAAGAGAGGTTGCTGACTCACTGGACTTCCAATGCTGAGCTTTGTGCTTCTTGTGTCTTGACTTCTAAGACCACCACCACTGACTGTATTTGCTGAAATTCTATCTAAGGAAGCAGTGGGGTGTCTGATGAACTGAACTACCTCTATAAAGGTAGTTGATGGTTTGACCAACTCTCTTCATAGTGAGTGCCTGTCTCTCAGACATGAAGGCATGCAGAGGGCAGAGGTGACTACAGCTGGTACCAGCAGAGTGTCTTCACAGGGACAATGTGTCATCTTACTACTACTACCCGAATAGCTCTTTGGAAAAGGCCCCAACAGCAGCAGGCTGTAGACAGGAATGAGGACTGAAGGGCCCTGGGCGTTCTAGTCTCAGGCCAGTGTCTCCTCGGTGAGAAATTATGGATGGCCCTCAGAACACCACACTGCTGACATCTTTGCTAAGCTTCCTGATGACACATGACTGTGTTACTGCAGACAGGTCCAGGAGGCTAAGGACAGTGTATTACTGTGCCTCCCAGCCTGTGGTGCTCTGACTGAGCTCCGACAACTTCAAAGCTGTGTCTGGCTTGGGGCCTGGTTTGAATTACGGTTTCTTTTCTCTCATAAGTCTCTAAGCCTGAGGAGAAAGTGCCCGTTACTTCTGGATCTCATTAGGGGCAATTTTCTTATCTTTTCTTCATCGGAGCCTTGATCCCCTGAGAATGTGACCTGGCAGGAGAGGGCTCTGAAGAACAAGGTGCTGCCTTTGAGGCATGCCTTGTCCCAAGGGGCCCCAAAGGCGGAGAATGAAGAAGAAAGGGAGAATGAGCCTCTGACCCCCTTTTCCCCACCTGATGCCCAGGGAACTATAAATTGTGAACTTCAAAGTGCTACTTTACATTAAAATCAATAATAAAAAAAAAAAAGACAACCTGAAACAATTTCCCTTTTCAAAGAAGCGATTGAAGCTTTAGAAGGAGCCCTTGGTAGGGGATTATCATTCATACACTTTGCCAAACGTTAGACAGATGTCAGGGTGACTGAGGAAGGAGGCTCACCTCAAAGGCTGGCCAGGAAGGTCAGACACTTCAGATACCTGGGCAGGGACACCAGGGATCAGATTCGGGGCCCAGGACCACAGAACTGAAGGCACACTCAAGAAATTCCCCCTGTGAAGCACAAGGCCTGGGGTTGAGGGCCGGCCCAGTCACTTGGCTGCAAGGACTCATCAAGAGTATTATCTTCTTTCTGTACCAGAGCCACCAGGAGGCCTTCACAGGCCCTGACCTGCCAACAGCATCCACTCAGAAATATAAGGTCACTAACTGGGCAATGATTCTCTCTCACCACAGGTACCTCAGCTCTCCAGTGCTGTGTGTGGAGAGAGCCAGGCTTCAGTGTTACTGGGTGAGTGCATGACACTCCTGGTTCTTAGGCTCAGCTTTCATGGACTTTCCAGTGTTTGGGGGAAGTTTTCAAGTGAGGTGAGCACAGATCAGTGGCCCAACCAAAGGGATCAGAGGAGAGAGGCAGGTCACGGTCAGCACGAAGCTTCTAAGGCCTGAGTGATGCCTGCCTGCACCTAGCCAACAGCTGAACCTTTGTAATCATGTCACTTCTAGGAACTGCTGATGGGCTAGTCGACTCACAACCACTCAGCCAGGACTTTACCATACTGGATCCCAACCACCTTTCCAATGGGAAGTGGGCCTAGGAAACTATTTCAAAATGAGCAAGCAGATGCTGGGAAGTGCCCTGAGACTGGCACTACAGTTACCGAGCACACAGTAAGTCCATAAACTTTACAGACACATTTCACTAACTAGGGGCATATACACCCGCATACAAACACACACACTTGCTCACACCTCCAGAGATCTATGTCTTATGGCATATACACAGCAATAGACATACACAGGGACACACACACACACACACACACACACACACACACACACACACAGAGAGAGAGAGAGAGAGAGAGAGAGAGAGAGAGAGAGAGAGAGAAAGAGAGATACACATAAAGCCATATACATAGTACCATGCAGGGTCACACAGACACATGGACATATATCTACATGCACACAAGACCTGTACATAGGTTCTTCATATGAATAGAGGTCAAGACATGATCCTAGAATTACAGAAGAGGCAGAGAAGACCCCTGGAGGTCCGATGACATTCTCATCCACAATACAGAAAAAAAAAAGTGCCTTTTGAGACCCAAGACCCCTCAGGCCATGAAGGCCCTGGAACCGCTCCTGGGCTATGGCTGATTTGCCTGCAGCCTCCACAGTATACAGCAGCTGGGGAAGGCTGCCATGGTAACACAGGAGGAAAGTGGCAGGCCCAGCCATCTACTGTTGGCTGCAGTCTGGCCTGATGGAACACTGTGGAGGACGGAAGTCAGTATTTTGTAAAAAGCAGCCACCTTGCAGCCAGTGTGAGGGACCACAGCAGCACAGACGATGTGGTGTGACGGATCATTCTCCTTCATTGATTTCTACTTTCTTTTCACAAAGAGTTTGTGGAAGAATGAGCAGGGAATGAGATTTTTTCATCCTCAGTTCCCAGTGACTCATGGACACTCTCCAGCAGATCAGAAGCCTTCCCTTTCCCACACCTCCCCATTTTCCCACTGGGGCCCAACAGGCTCTCAGGGAAGGGAGTTCCTAATAGAAGTGAGGCAGTACAATGATTAATCCCAGAGTCCCCAGCAGGGTGGGCTGCCCCAGACTCAGTGGGACACTTACCTGAAGGCCGCCAGGTACTCGGCATCTCCCATGGGAGGTTCCAGGCCACCCGTGAAAGCCATGTTGACATTGAAACCCACGCCTGGCCCTGTGCCCACCTGTGGCCACAAGGAGAGAAACTGTCACCAACTCTGAAGAGAATACATACTTGAACTAGGGTGTGTTGGGCTGTTGTGCTCACGGGGATAGCCATGTGTCCCGTGTATTTGTGTATGATCTCACCAGTGAAGCTGGCTACCAGTGCCAGACACTGTCGTCAGTGGGACAGTTTTCACAGGGCTGCAGCTACTCACAGGCCCTGAACTAGGAGTATCTACTGAGAGGCAGAAGTGACTCTACTGTGGGACCATCTTCAGATGGCAAGCTCTGTGTCCCTGGGCCGACCAGGTAGTACCAGATGCCAGAGGACAGAAGGACATGAGTATGCTGCCTAAGGATGCACCCTAACAACTGTGACTGGGGTACCACCACAAGGTGCAGAGAAGCAGGTGTCCTGGAGGAGCAGTACAGCAACTTTCCTTTGTGTGTGTTTTGCTCGCTCTGAATGAAACTAGAAATGGTGTGAAGATGCTCACTAAACTGACAAAATTCTGGCCTAAATTATGCCCAGCATAACCCAGGCTAGCATTTTCTGGCAGGGCAGCCTGAGGTATAACAAGTGTGAAGTGGCAGAAACAGGGTCTGCACCTGCCCGGCTCTGCTGGTAGCTGTGGTATCTGGCTCCAAGATGGCTTGTTCTTCCAGATGCTCACCAAGTTCCACACACTCCACATACCTCATCTGGTGCTCCACTTCCTGGGAAGAAGTTGCCATCGTCATAGCGGTGCAGGGACATGTAGAGAACATTGGGGTCATTGTAGAAGGCCTGCTGGGTCCCATTCCCATGGTGCACATCCTGAGAGAACAAGAGAACTGGCTCAGGGAGGATCAGGCCTTGAGTACGGGCCTCACCATCCATATGTGCCCTTACTTCTGAGCAGCATCTCCTTCTTGTCGAACACCCTGGAATCATTGGCCAGGCTCACATCTCATGGTCAGGTGCAGGGTTGCATGTGGCATTATAGAAACGGGGAGGCAAGAGTCTGAGTAACTCTGAGCCCCACAGTGCAGTCCTTGCTTCTAGCTGAGCTGAGGCTGCTATTTCAAACAAAGCCATCTGAATAATCTTCCCTCCTGCCTTTTTTGTGGTAAGTGAGCCATTTCCTAAGGATAATCACTAGCTGTGGGTTGGCTACTTACAGGCACATCACAAAGGGCAGCTGTTCTCAACCTGTGGGTTTCAACCCCTTTGGGGCTGCATATCAGAGATCCTGCATATCAGATATTTACATTACGATTCATAACAGTAGCAAAATTACAATTATGAAGGAGTGACAAAAATAATTTTATAATTAGTGGTCACAACATAAGAACTGCATTAAAGGGCTGTAGCATTAGAAAGATTGAGAATCACTGACATAGGATATGTGGCAGTTGAACCTAGGTGGTCATGAGTGACTCCCCACCCTGAAATGAAAATGACCAGCTCTTTTCTTAAGACTTGATGCCCATTTATCAAGAGATGGCTTTGGCTTCTGCCAGGCTGGTGGCCACAGTTGTGGGCTATAGGACTTAGGTTCCAGGATGGGAAGGCCAGGTGGCCTTGGGCTGCATTGCTCGCTCGTTCCCTCTCTCTCTCTCCTTCTCGCTCTCTCTCTCTCCCTCTTTTTCCATATACACAGAGAGAGGGAGAGAGAGAGAAAGAGACAGAGAGAGGGAGGGAGAGAGAGAGAGAGAGAGAGAGAGAGAGAGAGAGAGAGAGAGAGAGAAAGAGAGAGAGAAAGAGAGAGAAAGAGGAAAGCTTTCTTTTTTACAGGGTCATCTGTGCTCAGTGTAGGATGTGGATGCATGGCCACTCACAAACACAAGAGCCCTTCATCTCATGCACCAGGTCCCTGTTGGCAGGAGGAATCATGGGTAACACTGTACAGTAAGTGGATGGGTACTGTAAATGAATCATAGCAGTATCTCTGCGTGTTACCATCATGCATTTTAATATAAAGTGTGGCCCTGGGGAGCATGTCCTGCAGCCCTAGGAAAGCAAGACTGTTTATGTGGGTCACCTGCTGACTTAGTTGTTCCCAGAGCATAATTGTCATGTCTATGTTGCCACCAACTGCATGGCACTTCTGGGTTTTTTGCCCACTTCTCTCCTGTTCCCAAGGAAGGGCCAGGATGTAGGAGGGCCAGGATGCAGGAGGGCCAGGTTCTCCGGTGTGTAGAAAACTACACGGCCTTCCCTGCCTTGCTCAGGCCCTGTTCCGGATCCAAGCTGACTTGTTTTTCTGGTTTATATTTTGTTGAAATCCAAATGCTATCCCAACCTGATGTGGGTTTAGTATAAAGTATGTTATTAGTACTAAAGAGTTTCTCTGTGCAGGCATATTAGAACCACTGGTTTCATACAGCTTTTCACATAGCATACAATTCTGCAGAACAGGGCCACCGAGCATGCATGCCCTGAAGACCACTTCTCTCAGCTAGGAGCAGGGTGATCCAGGCCTGGCAGAAGCCCAGGCTGCCTCTTTTCCTGGTGTTTGTAGCTTGTGGCACTTAGGCACTGTGACTAAGGAGTGCTGACAGGCACACCCCAAAGTCTACTCATGGAACAGTGACATATAGCTTAACTCTCAGAGAAAAATCAGCCACTCCATAGTGGGGTTGTAAGAAGTTGTGTTCATTCAGGAAGATGAAGGCTTAGTCATGGGCGTGGGGTGAGTTTCAGCTAGTGCAAGTATGCAGCCTAGGTCCATGTCCCCAGGTCAGAGGATACAGAAAGGCTGAATAAGACTTTCAACCTTCCAGCTTCCTGAGAGACACTGAGGACCAGCCATTGTGGCCATCCTCACTGTGGGCATTATCCTGGCATGCCAGAGCCCTTGACGTTAGGATCAGCTGGCCCAAGTCTTGAGACCAATTTCTAATGGATGCAGGCTTTGCTTCTCTGATCTTTCAGACTGCTTCCAGAGAGCTCAGTTCCCCAGTTCCATGTATCAATAGAGGTCAAGGCCCAATGCTCACTCAGGCTGTCCACTGGGGAGACAGGTGGGCATGCATGCTCTTCCCAGAACTGGCTAGGGAGGCATCCACTCACCCAGTCTACAATGAGGATCTTGCTCACATTCAGCCTCTGCTGGAGAAGTTTGGCTGCAACTGCCACGGAGTTAAAGTAGCAGAAACCCCTGCAGAAGAGACACATAGTTACTGCTTTTACACCATACACAGCAGAGCATTGTCTAAAGTCCCTATGAGGGTCCAGGGGAAGGCCAGCTGGTTCTTCTGGGGACCTCAAGTGATGCTGGTGACAGACCAACAGACAGATTATAGGCACAGGAAGCCACACTAAATATACATATGCCATAGATTCACAAGCACAGAAGCACATGTACCACGTAAGATCCATCCATCAGACACACACACTACCCTCCACAGATGCACATGTACACATTGATGTATGAGCACACACAGATGCACACGTACACATTAATGTATGAGCACACACCACAGAAGACATCTACCCACCACAGACAGCCTCCTCCAACCCAAGATACACACACAGGCATACTTAAGTGTACAGACCTTAAGACACCCACCTACAGACACAACAAACAGGTATGCACAAACACACATGCAAACAGCACAAATATACAGACACATATCCATGTATCAGATAGATGCACACACACATACACACACTGAATACATATAGAAACACTGTTAATTGCTAATATTGATTAACTTGACAGGCTCTAGAATTATCTAGGAAATATCTATTTGGGATTATCTAATTGGGTCAGCCTCTGGGGAAGGCTCTGAACAATTATCTTGCTTAGGTTAAAAAGGTGGTAAAACCCATCAAAAATGTGAATGGTACTATTCCTGTGGGCCAGAGACCTGAACCATCACCATGCACATCTCTGGCATGGCCTCCCTGGTGCCACTCTCATTTTTACCACTTGAACCACCTCTTTGTTACACTCAATGGGGGAAGCTAACAGGCAGCAGTGCCCATACCCTAATTCTAACTGCGTGGGCCTCAAGTCACATGTCTACCTTGGCTGTGTGGGCAGAGGACACAAAGCAATGAACCCTGGGTGATGTGCACAAGGCCACTCAGATGCCTACCCAGCCCTGTTACCCATGCTTTAATCAGCCTGCTTGCCCACTTACATGGGTGTGCTCTCCTCGGCATGGTGTCCTGGGGGACGAACCACAGCAAAGCCATTCTGCAGATGACAGCAGACAGTGGGAAACAGTGAGGAAAGACATTTCTTATTCACAAGAAAGTCACTCAATTCAGAATTCACAGAAGGGTGTGGTTTCCATTACTGCTGGTCCCATGAAATGGATGGGGATGGGGTTAGCTGAGCCTTGTCTTGCAGGAAGTCTGGCTCCATTTTTAAGGGATCTGACCTGAGGACAGATGGTAGACCCTTGGTTTTATTTTCAAGTGGCTATGGGTCAGGGCTGCCATGGAGGAGGTGTGGGCCAGGGTCCGGGATAGTCTTGTTGCCTGTTGCTCACCAGCAGACAAGGATACAAGTGAAAGAAAGCTGGGTATGGTGATGAATGCTACAATCCCAGCAGGAGGATCAGGAGCTTGAGGCCACTCTCAGCTATACTGTGAGCTGGAGGCTAGCTTGGCTAAATGAGAACTTGTTTTCTCATCCTCTAAAAAAAATAAAGAATGCTCATATAGGGTGCTGCTGGATCCATGGCATACCTCAAGAAGGTCTTGGGTTCACCTCTATCCTGATTGCAGCTTAGGGGTTGGGGGTGGGGGGGGGAGACAGCTCACATAGCACTCAACTCTACTTCTACCCAGAAGCACTATAGAGCTGGCACTGGATGGCATGGTTACATAGCATACTCCCCATTGCTCATACTTTACAGACCCACTGGGGCTGCTCCTGAAAAAACACTCAGTAGGCCTCTGACTCTTCACCAGTACTAAGAAGTGGTCAACTTTTAACTGAGCTCAAAACTTCTGACTACTGACAAGGCTAAGCTGGCTCCTTAGGACAGGACATGGCACTGGGTAGGCTGAGAAGCAGATCTGAAAGAGATGCTACCTTGTGATGCTCAGCAATGCCAACTCACTTCCTCAGTCCTGTGTCTGCACTCTGCAGAGTCCTGGGCAATGGCTTCTAGCAAGCAGTTAGGTCTAACTGGGGTCTGACATGCCCAAGATTCTACTTGCCTCTTGTACCGAGCAGACAACTGTGTGGATGGTGCTGAGCAGAAGCTGAGCATGGCATGAAGACACAGCAGCACTCACAAAGAGCATGAACTCCCAAGGGGCATTTCCTCATGAACATCCTCATGAAAAACTTCCACCGTCAGGCCCCCACCGTTTAGCATACTGCGGTGAATAGGAAGATAGTGTGGTGGTCCTGAGTAAGGCCACGTATGGGCTAGCTCCGGGAAGCGTCCTTGCATATGTCATTGTGAGCTGAGACTGTCCCTCTTTTCTCTGGGATACCCATTTTCTTTGTAATGATGAGATTATTTCCGGCCTTCCAACTTGGGCAGATCTAAGCCACTTCTCATGTAGATAAGGCTATTTACTTCTGGGAACAAGGTGGGCAGGAGCTGCCAATGATGGGGCTCGGCCTTCACAGCTGCCTGCCCCTATGCACACGAAAGGGACCCTGGCACGGGAAGGCATTTGATTTCTGCTAGGATTCAGTGTGCTGGGATCTGGGGCCTTAACTTTCCTGCTGCTGCCTGGTTTAGTAAACATCCTGTGGGTCAGACAACCTACACAAGTAGGAGGCCAACAGGGTCAACACTGCACCCACTGGCTTTCAAGATCTGCCACACGCCAATACTGGCACAGGTCAGAGAAGTATCCAGTTTCCCACTAAGATCACAAGATACTCTCTTTTGACCGTCTTACCCCAGTGTTTCTCCACCAGTTCACATTGTTTTAAGGCAGGTGTGAATCCAGCAGCCATGCACTATGTTAGCTGCTGCTGTTATTTTAGAATAAGTATTCTGAAAATGTCTCATGTTAATTTCAATACTGCTGATACTGAGGAGATGGGATCTGTGAACAAAAGCTTGCTAGGCTCTTCAACAACTGGGAAGGTAAAGGGCTCCAAAGATCCATCTTGGAACATGAACAATATATATTTTTTCTGGCACGGGAATGTCCACACCATCCCAGACAGAAGTTTCCTGCACCAATCCTTTCTAGCTCCTCACTAGAGGGTGGACCTTCCTTGTGTAGTCCAGCTCCACTGTACTGACTGACCTTTAGCTCTCCCGTGGCCACCTTGAAGACCAGCTCCACTACACAGCCTACGGCCAGGCGGGCTGCCCCAGATGAGTGCACCTCATTCCATATGGTGTCGCTATCCACCTGTGGAGAAAACACTCCTCCAGTGAGCTGTCACAGATTTCTTTTTGGTATGTGCTAAAACAGTACACACAGAAATAAAAGCAAGTGACCAGAAATACCATGTTGTACCCATCTGTAACATCCCTTTCCTTTCAATTTGCTCGAACAGACCTGGGCTGACAGTGAGCATCCTAGCCTACCGACCTCCTTACTTTGTAAAATGGGATATGCTAACGATCAGAAAATGAAATGGAACAAACTATAGTGAGCGGCTCTGTTACGTGTAGAATTTAACTGCAAGCCTACTAAGGACTGAGAGCAGTTACATGAGACCGGAACAGGAGGTGTAAAAAAGAACTATCAGGTCTGTCCCGGGTGACAGAAAGGGTAGCTTCCACTCAAAAAAGCAAGCAGGACCAACCATTTGTCTACTTACTGGCTTGGGCAAAGGAGACCACATTACAATTTTTTAAATCACATTTGTATGTGTGTGTCCATGTGTGCACATGCACATGTGTGTGCTGGGAATCCTCCATGTCTAGCCTGGGCCTTCAACACCATCTGTTAACTGACAGATACTGATCATCAGTAGGGAGGAGCAACTCTTTCTAGCTTTTCCACAAGCTTCCCTCTCAGAGATAGATGATTTAAAATTCTTCTCTATGGGTGAAGACATTGCTCAAGTGGGTACCTAGCATGGGCTATGTTCTTTAAATAGCTCCCAAATGTCAAAGGAATGCCTGCTCAGAGGCCTCACTATCCAAGCGGAGACACTGGCTTGTAGTCCTATGCAGTCCAGCTCTGCTTGGAGAATCACATCTTTACTATTGGCTCATTATAATATCAAAGGTGACAAGCAGACACTCTACCAGCTGCCTTGTGACCCCCAGGGGGCAGCAGTGTCCTGGGCAGCCCAGCAGTGTCCAGGCCAGGCTGGAGGCTACAAGCTCAGTGAGCATTTCATTCCCAAATGTGAAGAAAAAGCCTGGCTTTATTTTATTTTTCTTTTTATATTTTTGGTGGTTGGAGAGACAGCCATGGATGCTGGGAACCGAACTCTTATATTTTTGGTTGGGGGCCTACTTTTTAACTGCGGAGCCATCTCTCCAGCCTAAGCCTGGGCTTATCAAAGAGCATGCCTAAGACATGAGGAAGGGATTTCGCATGACATGTGCCAGCTCTTCCAGGACTCTCTGTAGACTGTACTTTGTGGGCATCACAAGTGTCTGTGACCTGGCCAAGCCCCTTTCTGCACAGAGGGAGGAATAGACCCTTGGACAACCACCACTGCAGGACTCTAGGCTGCCGCCATGGTAAGATGCTCCTGCTGCTTTGCCCCTACTTCTGTCTTCCAGCTGCTTCCCTTGCAGTGGTGCTGAGGGGTGGACCTGTTTAGTCAGGGTGGTGCTGCTAACGGGAACGAGAGGAAAGTGCTTTATGGGAAGTACAGAGGAAATGAAATTGAATACTGACAATGGAGCATGTGGCAAATCTGGGTGAGCCCTGGGAATAAGGGGGCTCAAGCTGCAGTTGGAGGAGGTAGACACCAGCAGAGTCCAGACCACATTCCCAGGAAGGGTTGGGGCAGGGGCAAAAAGTCACAAACACTGGTCTCTACCAGTCTCAAGTTCACAATAATGAGTGAACAAAACACAAGAGTTTTTATTTGGTTTGGAAAAAAAAAGACCAAAACTATTTCAAACTTTTACTTAACAGAGCTAATAAGGATTGAGTTTTAACTCAATATGATGGAATCGGCAATGGAACGCTGCTTCCAGGAACAGAGGAGCCTGCCCTTGGGTCCCCACTCCTCACCCCACACCGTCTCAGTTCTCCCACAGCATCTGCACTGTTCTTTCTGACACCTCAGTGGGTGAAAGCGGGGAGGCTGGAAACCCTGGGAGGAAAACTGAGTCCATAGCTATAGCAGAGACCCAGAGTCCACTATGACAGTGCTTCTAGGCTGCCTTGCTGACTCTGGGCCTATCCAAAAGACCTGAAGATCCTAACTCCCTTCTGTAGGCTAGGCACCATGGGTTCCCCTCACATCTGCTCAGAGCGTCTGTACTCATTTGGCATGCCCACTGGACCTCAGATCTGGGGTTAGTTGTGTAGGAGTCTGCCTGGATTCAACCCCTAGGTCTGAGCTTGCATTTAGTTTTCATTTGCAAATTATAAATGCTGCGTTGCACAGGACCCTCTGGCTGCAGGGCAGTGCAAATCCAAATCTTTTCAAGTTGGGCCAAAAATTTGCCCTGAATTAAGAGATTGCAGCCTATTTACAATACAAAACAAAAGAACTCCAGGAGAGCTTGGTGGTAGTATGAATAGATGCCATCGATTCTCTTTCTGACGGGGCAATTTTCAAAGCAGCGATTTCTGTAAAGACTCAGGAAGAAAACAATTTTGTTTCATTTCCATAACAGAATCCAGACCTCAGCTTCACCCCACAACCTGTGATCAAACACAGCACAGGTTTTGCTAGAACAAGTTTGTCCATGTGCTGACCCAAAACACCGAGGTGCGGTTGTGACTCTGAAGGTCAGAAGAGCAGACAGGAGGCTTGGTCCCACTCTCTTATCCCTCTGCCTCCTGAGGCCAGTTTGGTGGCAGAAGCTAAGGCTGTCTACACAGGTGGAGTAAGTAGGTGCCTTGACGGCCACCTAGTTCTTTGCCATCTGTGTGTCTCAGTCTGTTCTCCAAGTGACTAGCTACTCGTATCACCTGGTTATAGAAATGCAAGGCCACCATAAACCAGAGAACATCTTACAAATGTCATCTGACCCATGGATGCTCTGGTCACTGCACGGAAAACTGTGTGGAGTACAAACTAGCCAGTGGCAAGAAAAGTCCACGGTTCCCGACGAAGCCTCTGTGGCCTGTATGCGAGGCATGCAGCATGGCTGGGGATGCAGGCCATGAGGCACAGTGGACATGAGGTGCACAAGGGCTTCGGTGTAGCAAGAGATATTGTTAGACAACCTTCCCCAAAGAAAGGTGCCTGAGTTTGGTGAAAACAAAAAAAAAGCTCTCAGTTCTCAGTTCCTTTGAAGCCCCAGATGGCCCCGCCTACCCCATAGTACTGTTTATGGAAAACACCTGGCAGCCATTACCCACTCGAGAGCAAGGCAGTGATTTCTGTGAGCACTGGGACCCTGAGAACAAACAGGACATTATGTACACATTAAAGAAATGCTTACCCCAACACCACCACAAGGAAGCCTGACAAACACGGAGGTCAGAGAGCCTGTGGGGAGAAGGACAGGGTCAAAAGGTCAGGGTAGCAATGGCTCGGTGAGTGCCCAGTCCACAGATCGTGGCTCTTAGAGTCTCCCAGGCTCTGCTGCAAGGCTCTACTACCAGGTAGCAAGGGCAAGGAGAGTGGCTCTGCCAGAGGCTGAGAGGAAGTAGCTTTTTTATGGTTAGGCATCCACAGGAGGTGGAAGTGAGCCCCTGAGGAGTTGGCATAGCCTTGCACCCTTCAGACACCATGCTGCCCATAGTTCTTGTGGGTAAGGGAGCTTGTATGTACCTGACAGTGTTCCTATTACAGAACCTCTTCTGTTGAGGGCTGGCAGATCTGGGAGTTAGGGGAGGATGGTTGTGTCTACACATCTGGCTGGAGTTCTAAGCATGGATCTGAGTAAACTCATCCACTCCTGGCCTGCACCTAAATGCACTGAGCCAGTATGCACAGTGCAGGAACAAGGACATACTTGCATATTTCTTGCTACTATGAGTCCTCAAATTCACACTGAGGCAACAGCACTATGTGGCCTTCCACTTCCTGTTGTTTCTTGAAGGCTTGGGCGCTTGGTTCCTACCTGGGCCAGTTTTTTACTACCCCTGCCATTCTGCCTTGAAGGGGCAAACACCCACAGCCGAGGTCCAGGGCTTGGTCCTCATTTGTATATAAAGACATGGAATGCAGAACAGGAACATTAACTGCCTTTCCTTCAGTGACAGGTGGGCAACAAATAAAATGTTTTGAGCTTTGCATACATAGGTTCTCGCAGCAGAGGGGAATCTCCTTGGGGATAAGAGTTGGCCAGGTAGGGGATGGAGAGCTCCTCTGCCCAGACACTGAGACTTCCTTCAGGAAATTCATACTGGTTATGTGGCAGCCAGGGCTATGGACGTGTATTTCCCTTTGAAATTATAGCCAACACTGTGTGTGTTATAGATGTCAATCACCGGAATACTGCCATGCTCATAATCCAGCCAGCAAAAAAGGGAAAGGGGACTTTGTCATATATTAAGCACAGAAAGCACTTGAGTAGGAGGCAGGGCAATGTACACCACGAGGATGAGCTTGGGGTCTATTGTCAGCTTTCCTCAAGAGTCCCTGTTCTAGACTGATTATCTTTCATGCCAGCTTAGGCCACGGTCTAGCTCTAGTTGCTGGTGGTTTGGGGTCACAACCATTTCAATCAGGCTGCACAATGTGCCTGAAGTCTAGCCTTAAGGACCATGTCTACTCACAGCAGATGGGTGTGGATGAGGCAAGAGAGACACAGACTGCCTTCTGTAACTCACTTCCTGGGAGCCAGACTTGTAGAGGTCTGCTTTGCCTGCCCTACAGTCACCCCAGCCAGGCTCTCTCCTCCAGCATTGCTGGGAGGCCCCTCCTTGTTTCTAGGGATGGCATCCGGCCCATCACACCTGCCACTCACTTCAGTCCATGTGGAATGGCACATCAGTGAAGAACTACAAAGGGTCTTTGTACACAGCAGAGAAATGTGTGGATTGGAAAAGGAAAGAAAAGCACAGCAGTATTTAAACATCTAATTAGGGCTACGTTAACAGAGCTTGGGATAACTGCTATTAAATGCTTCAAGTGTAAGTCTGCGGTGAGGACACTGGAGAGACTTAAACATGGGTCTTGAGGGTTAGGTGGTGATGGTCCAGGTACTTTCTGCTGTGTCAATCTGCAAAGCTTAGCAGTAAGGAAAAGGACAGTGAGCGTATGGGTACAAGTTGCGCCCAATGACAAAGGTGTAGCAACAGAGTCCATCACATAGCTGCTGGGATGCTGGGATGAGTACAGGGTGTAGGGCATGGGGAAAATATTCTAAAAAAGAAAGAAACCCAGGCAGAAATGGGCCTCAGTAGAGTGGTGCTGGCTGAAGCTGAGGAGTAGTGCTCACGTCCTACGCCCTGCACAGAACACATCTGTCCCACAGGGTCCACATCTAGTTCCACGCATGTTCTGGTTTGAAACTAGCTTAAAATTCAGAAAATTCTCATAGGTAACTTTGGTGGGTTGAGAAAGGGATGGCTGAGGAATGGCATGTGTCCAGGAGAACACTTGTCTAGTTGCGTCTGTCCTGCTCCTGTGAGGTGGAACCTGTCTGTCAACTCTAACTGAAGAAGTCCCATCTTGGGCAAAGCTCCTGCCTCACTCTGAGATCTACCTCTCCTGTCTGGGGCTCATGTGCAGGATAGTGGGCTATAGAGGGCAAAACAGAAGGTGTGGCCTGAAGAGTAAAAGCCCTGGAAGACCAACCATGACCCTGTATCCAGCCTGGGTTAGAAGCACACAGCACCTGGACCACACATCCCAGGCTACTCTGACTTTCCCATTGGGCCACAGGGCTGCTCTCTGGCTGCCGAGCAGCTTTCACCTTCATCACATCGAGGCTGGCAGTGTCCCCCAGTGGTTGAAAAAGAACGCTAAGGAATGGAACTCCTAGGCTGCAAATGGCCTGTCCCTCCGGTTTATTTGGCAGCCCAGCTGGGTGGCAGCAACAGGAGAGAAGCAGGGCACACCCTACTTCTCTGTGGAGCGCCCTGTGCCATGCCTTACTATTCGCTCTTAAGATTTTCCCATTGCTGCCTGCCATGGTCTAATTCCTGGGATCCATGTAATCTGGCAAGAGGCGCCCTGAAATTCTAGCATAAACCCACCCTACTCCTCCTTGGTACTACTGCTAGACCAGGCACCACAACAGAGGGCTCTGTGTGAGCACAGCATCAAGAGTTTGGAGGACACAGTCTGCTGGGAGTCCTCACTGGCAGGGTTCTTTGGACTGGCTGAGCGCCTGCAGAGGGGTCCCCTGTCTTCTGATTGAGGGTGAAAGCAAGCACACAAAGGGCCCACTAAAGAGGGTAGGAGGGAGACAGACAAGCTTAGTGCAGCCCAAGAACCCCCATTGTGGGGCTATGACCTGAGTCCCAAGGAAGAGACCAGCAGCTCTAGCCCTGTCTGTTTCTATTTTCTGTAGTTCTGGATCACTGCATAAGTCACTGTCTCTGAGTGGTTGGGGTCTGGGGGGTAGGTCAGGCTGGCGATGCAGAGTGCACTCTGGGATTACATAGGGCCCCACAGTCTGTCAAAGCCTACTTTTATTAGATAAAAAGCCCCCGCTGGTGATGCAGGATGAGTCTGCTAGCCAGAACCTGTCCATAGGAGTGTTGACTGATAGGGGCAAGACACAGCTCCCTAGTCTGTAACCAATGGCTTCAGTGTGGCCAGGCCTGGGACTCTCCAGGTCTCCTCTCAGCCTTCCCCTCAGAAGTCAGAAAGGAACTGCAAATAGAACAAGGGCTGGGTGCCCCTGCTCTCAAGCATTCCTGAACAGCTTCCAGAGCTGACTGTGGCTCTAGGCTTCTCTGCAACATTGCCGTAGCAGGAGTCAGCCACAGGGGCCACTGGCTGGAAACATCCGTGCAGGAGATCAAACCTGGGAGGGGTGTAAGGAGGTCTCGAGTACCTAGAAGTTTCTTACTGTCCAGTTTCTGTCTGTTGAGAGGATTTGTGCCGTAGAGGAGTGTGTGGGCCTCCGAGTGCACTGTTTGCAGCTCTTCTAGTGTGGCCTTGCGTCCGCGGATGCACTGTGGGACACAGGGGAGAAAAGACATTTCTGTGTCAGCTCAATCTCTACCATGACGAGGGCGCTGTCCCGGGGGAATGCAACTTGACTATGGGGATGGGCACATGATTACTGGTTTTTTGGAAAGTGGGAAACAAAACACCACATAACATCATCTTTCAAAATACTGTACATGGCTTACATTTTAATCATAACTTTGAAAAACATTTAAAAAGATAATTCTGCTTTTCAACATGACATTCTTTACTGTTACACAAATGATTTTCAATAAATTATTACTTTGTTTTCTGAAACCAGGGTCTGGGCTTAAAATAGCAGGAAGCATCCAAGGTTTGGAAGCTGCCTGAGCTCATTCTCAGGGGCCTCAAGCCACTGCTCCACTATCCCCTCACACTAGCTTTGTGGCACCCCTTGTGCATGGTGACACACTAGTCTGTGCTGCACTGCAGCTGGCTACTGAGCTCTCGTGCTCTGCACGGGCACTAAGGCCTGGGGAGAGGTGGGCTCCCTGCTTTTATCTGTTTGCGCTCTTACCCCTGCCTGGCTCCACCTGCTTTCTTGGCTGAGGCTCTGCCTCACAGTCCCTGACTGAATGTACTTTCCT
This sequence comes from Mastomys coucha, assembly GCF_008632895.1. Classification (NCBI taxonomy): domain Eukaryota; kingdom Metazoa; phylum Chordata; class Mammalia; order Rodentia; family Muridae; genus Mastomys; species Mastomys coucha. The sequence continues at coordinate 117,614,119 of NW_022196896.1, forward strand.
GGGAGGGGACAAGACATTAATGAACGCTGAGAACTGAAGGATGCCTCAGGACAACATCTGGACACACAGGATGGCTACTTCATCCTACAAGGCCAGCTCAACAAGAGAGCAAAGAGGATTTTTCTCATGACTTGTGTATACTGGTCAATGCTGCCCCCCAGTGGCATAGCATTCCAGACAGATTTCCAAAGCAGGTGCCCATCCCACCCAGAGGGCCTTCAGGAGCTGATGTAGGCCTGATATTGAGACATCCTCAAAAGTGAGGTATAATACGTGTGGTAAGGGAGAAAGGGGCTATGTGAGCCTGGGCTAAACCTAAAGTCTGAACACTCCAGTGCAAAAGGGAGGGCAGGTGGGCTCATAGGGAGGAAACAGAAATAACTGTGGTGTTTCATCAAGTACTTACTAGCCTTAGAGGCTCCTTGTGCCCTAACCTACACTTATGTTCAGGACAACGTGAGGGATAGATGGAGGGGTTTTCTTAGTTGAGGAGAAGACACAATAGGGTCCCCTGGCAGGTACTGCAGGCAATCCTGGGAGGTGTGATGCCAGCCTTAGGGCACAGAGAAGGGAAGGAAGGCTCACCTAAGACTAACAGTTCCCAGGCACAGGACCCTGGTCTTCGTGATGCCCTACCCATATTCATTCTTCCTCTTCAGAGCTTAGGACTCCTGAGTGCACAGGGCCTAGGAATGCATATCTGCTGTGTCATGAGGAGAGAACCAGGAGAGAGAGGCCTGATATGATCTTGGACAGAGCCTTTTCCTGTGTGACCAGTTCTGCTATGGCCAGGTGTGGGGTGAATACTGCACCCACTGGCAGGTAGGCCAGGCCCCCTGAAAGCAAGCATGGCACCTGGGGAAACTGAGTACTAGTACCCAGAGTGACAACCCCATACCTTCCACATAGTTCCTTGGGCAGAGACAGTGGCATAAAGGAAGCAGAGGCAAAGCTGACCAGGCTGAGGGGCACGTTCCATACTGGCCACTGCCTCATGGAACTTTCCATCTGAAGAAGAAAAGGCCCAGAGTTCTCGACATAGCCTCAGAGCACCTTTCTGATATGTCCAACAGGAAAACACAGTTTTAGTGAAGCTGACGGGCCTGATGGGGCATGTGGGCTGGTCTTCCCTCTGGGTCCTGCATCCTCCCCTCACTTTGTAAACATGGATGTCACACTGGTCAGCCCCAGGGAGCAGCTGAGAAGTAGCTGGGAAGGAGGCAGGGACAGCCAAGGGACAGCCAAGGGAGTCAGCCTGGCATGTGGGTTTGAGGACGCAGCACAGTGGGGCAGCTTCTGTAGAAGACACCGAATCTCAGGGAAGCAGGCAATGTGCCCCCAAGGGCTCAGGGAGAGGAGGCTATACACCCAGTATGGTAGTGCTGGCACTGTGGGTCTGACAGAAGGTGACTGGGCAATGAGGATGTCACTCTTAGAAGTTATTATGGCTCAGGCCTGTCTGACTAAACTAGTTCTCTAATGAACAGGCTGTTACACAGTCGCCAGCTCACACAGCAAGCCATCTCCTTTCTGTTTCTGTTGTGGCTTAGTCAGGGGATTCTCACTAGATGCTGGTACCCCGGTTTTCACCCTGAAGCTACTAGAACTGTGAGGTGGTAATCAGACCTCTTTGCTTTATAAAGTACAAGCCTCAGGTATTCTATCAAAGCAACAGAAAAGGTACCAAGACAGGCTTCTCAGAAGCCCATAGACAGTATGGATGGAGATGAGAATACATAGACGTTTCCTGAACCCTCTCCATTACTACAACATGAATACAGACTAGTAGAGAGCATGAATACAGCAGGCTGGGGGCCATGTCCTGGCATAGACAAGGTGGAAGGTGTTCCTCTGGCCATACAGACCCCATACCTCACACTTGCCACGGAGTCCAGTCTCCTGCAGGCGGGACCAGATGCTCTGGATCCTCCCAGCATGCTCTGGATGGCTGTTGGTGTTCCCACAGGTGCACTGATGCTTCAACATCAGTGTGTCATACACAAGGCCTACAGAGGAGCAGAGCTGAAGTCAGAGGAGTCCTCAGGGCTGAGCCACCCAATGCCAGAAGGTGGCCCTGGGACAGCAGCAGAATTCCCAGGAGGGAACAGAGCAGAACTGGTTCTTGGTTCGAGTACATCCCAACCCCTTTCCAAGCTGGCACTAGAGGATCTTGATAAAAGCACAGTCAGAGACAGACCCAGCATTGGCCAACACTGTAGCTCAGGAAGACTGGTTACACCATAGGGCTAAGTTATGGATAGAAAGGTGAAAAGGTGAGACAATGGCACTGAGGTCTGGGTGGCCTCTGTGCTACACTGACTTCAAGGTATGGCAGGTGTTGGTCCTTCAAGGCCTGCCTGCCTGGTCACTGCCCAGGCTCTGCAGGTCAGTTAGGTGGGCACTGTCCAAGGTACTGGGTGGCCCAGGCTCGAATGAGTTTTGTGGCTTGCCAATTCAGAGCAGCTCAATGTGGGAGGGTTGGGGGTGGGGGTGAGAGGTGGCATGTACCTGCTTACTCAAGACGGATACAAGAGTACAAAGAGAACTGGACCTCTTATATGAGATGCGCATGCAGACGTCAGTCAAGTAAGTACATAAACACAGCTTATAGCTTCGGACTGCAGAACTGAGCCAGCCTGCACAAACAGGAAGGTCTCTTCTGACTAGCCACAGAGAACACTATGAGCTACAGCACTGAGCACTGTTTGCATGCAAGTTGCCACCAAGGTAGCATGACAGAGTTTCCCTTACCTAAGCTGCAGTCCTTTAAGGACATGTTAATTTCAGCCAATGGTCAAATGTTCATGAATAGAACACTTGGTGGGTTCTGTGAGGTGCAATTTTATTGATTGATTGATTGACTGATTAGGTAATTTTAATTTTGAGGTATTACTGAAACTTTTCCTTAAAGTAGGAAGTTTCCTTCTAGGAAAAGAACATGACTATAGTTGCAGTGTTCTGCAAGAAGATATTTTTATGAGACCTGTGCAGGATATCAAGCCATTCTGTATTTATGTAACTTTCTTTCATTTCATTACAAAGAAATGTTAAATCAACAATATGAAGAACCATCCTAGCTTCCTTGCTTGCCACTATAGGGAACTCTTGGAAAGGGAGGTGTGGCCATCTTGGGGAGATAATCTCTGCCCCTGCAGCTGTGGTCCACACTCCTCTGCTGAGCTCACCGTGGAACTCTGAACCTCTAAGGAACAAACTAAAGTGGCACGGAGACACTATTTCCAGCCCACAGGGTAGGTGCAATGCCAGAGGGGGAGAGGGGTCCAGAGTCTGCTCTGCTCCAGCAGGGTTTCCACTAACCACTGTACAGGATGTCAGGAGCCTCATGGCAACAATGATGTCCTAGGCTTGCTTTAGGAGAATATATGCAGAAGATTCAGCTGCTACTGTTGCTGACCAAGAAGGCTGGGAATCCCCAGGCTGGCACACTGGTGGGACTGCTTTCTTCAGGGGAAGGAGAAGGTGGTTTTCGGAGTTTTTTAGCCAGCCCCAGAATAACAGGACCATGGTATGCCTCCATGACTGAGTGATTCTCAGGCCTGCTTGTCTCTGGACAGTTGCAGGCTGCTCCCTTAACCTCTCATTAGTGGCTTACTCCAAGCCTCCTCCCCCATGCCCTATCCCCTACCCCAAGCAGGAGGTCATGAATTACCTGTGGTAAACCTTGGTTTGGTGGGAGGCTCTTGGACTGACATGGGGAAGGTGGCAGATGCTGGGGAGGACTGTGCCCGAGACAGAGGTCTGTGGCTGCCAAATGACACAGGGATGCCAGCAGCCTCCATAGATGCTTGGTAGTTCCTTAACTGGTGGATCCTCTGCTGCTCCAGCAGGAGAGCTTGCTGCAGGGCAGGAAAGAGGGCCATTAGTGCGGGCCATTAGTGCAGACCATTTTGCACCAGTCAGCGACACTTTATTACATAGCCACCCCTAGCCACTGACAAGGCTCTCCACTGTGGGATAAGTAACCACGGATGCTAAGCCTTCTAACCATGTGCCATGATCTGAGAGGGATAATAGAGGAGAAGGCACTTGACATACAAGCCTTGTGTAAAAGGATGAGGGGAGTTGCCATCTCAAAGGCCCACAGGGAGATGTGGTCCAGGTGGGGCTTGAGAAGAGTCCTCTGAAGAGATGGTGAACAGAGGTGGACGGGCTGGTACTGGACAGGAGTCAGGTCCTTGGCTGGGAGAACCATTCTGGCCAGCGTGAGAATGGGACAGTGAGTGTACACTGCCATCCCTTCCTCCACAGGTTCTTCTGGTAGTGAAAGGGTGACTAATCTGTGGATCAAACCTCGCAGGAAAGCAAAGGCAGACACAGGCCAGCTTTATATTATCTACTGAGTCCCTACCCTGGCCTCTGACCAATCTAGTATTCTCATGCTAGGAAGGACAGAACTATGGGAGAAATGAAGGGACATGCTACTAAGGGCTCAGGTGCCCCGTGGTGGTGGTGGTGGTGGTGGGGTTGACGAGGACACACTGGTGGGAGGCAGAATCTGGTTGGGTGTCTGGCAAGTATGAGGTTACCACCCAGGGTATTATCCCTGGGGGATGTGGACCCTGATGGGAACTCTGGAGACTGGCGGAGGTGCAAGTCCCCATAGGAAGTAAACCAGCTCAGTAGAGAGAGGCAAAGAGGAGATGTCCAAGGCCCGCCCAGAGGCAGTAGTGAACACTTCCTAGGGTCCAAGAGAGCTGAAAAGGGAAGCCATGTTATCCCACACCACTGCTGCATCTTAAAAAGGCAATTTAACTCTAGCCCACACCCATAAACTTCATCCCAAGTCCTACTGATGAACAGATCTTATGGAAAATATTCACTCCTGAGCTGTGAGCAGAGAGGAACCTTCTGCAGACAGACACTGGGCCACAGTAAGGAGGCAGGGCACCTCCTGTAGGAGGGCCGTGAACACTCAGGCCGAACGAAGCAGAAGACTCAGAGCCTCCCAGCATGCATCACCATGGGGCTCAGCCATTAAACAGCTGACTCTGAGTGACATTCCCTCTGTGCATTGCCACAAACTGTTCTGTGCCTGGGATCCCCATGACGGAATTTTATTGATTGTTCTCCAGAGAACACAGGCAGTTAGGACTCCGAAGGACTGTCTCATGCTTGGAGCATCTGGTGTGTCTATAAGACACCTGTACCAAAAGCAACTACTGAAATACTCTGACATACATCAGTATGGTAACAGAATACTGGGTTTTAACAAGGGCCCACAGTATCAGCTTCCTGTGAGGGTCTGCTTCAGACAGGACAAACACACCATGTCCCTCTGGGTCTCTCAGCCTGAGGGAGTAGACAGTTCTGGCCACGAACTGTCCGAAGTGCCTGGCTCATAAGACTGATGGCTTCTGTCACCCTCTGTGAATTCTACTAGACCATAAAGAGCAGTGGTCATGTGTGAGGACAGACTATGGGGCCTATTCCCAATGGAGAAATTCAGGAGAAGCTAAGCCATCCTCATGCTGTGGCTGCTATCTAGTTGTCTCAGGGACCATATGAGAATGAAAGTCAACAGGTGCTTGTTGGAGGAACCCTGAAGTTCTGGTCTTACCAAGTGCTACAGAGAAGCAGAAGCTAAATCTAGAGTGTCACTGGACTAAGGAGGGCTGTGGCTAGAAGAATCCTGGAGTCCAGCAAGCAGGGTATACCTATGAGCCTATGCCCTAGAACAGTACCCAGGCGTCTTGGGAATACAACTAGAGTCTATACTCCTGGATCCCCTAGCTCCCCCCTGTTACTCCTAAGGCAAAGGCAGCTTCTCTGGGGGTTCTCTGGCTTCTAATCTAGGGCTCCCTTCTCTGTCCCTGGTCTTTCTAGACAAATGCCAGTTTTTCACTGAAAATTAATAGTCACTGAACTCCACAGTTTCTGGCAGTCCGCTACTGTTACGACACCCTGGAGCTGCCTTCTCTGGATCAGAAGGATGGTTACTAGGACAGCAGCACCCAAGGTCCCAGTCTCATCAGACCGCGACTCCTTTTTTTGTTGTTTGTTTTTGAGACATGATCTTACTATGTAGCCCTTGTGGGCCTGGAACCCACTGTAGGCCAGGCTAGCCTTGAACTCACAGAGATCTGCTTGACTCTGTCTTTCCAGTCCTGGGATTAAGGTCATGTACCATCACACCCAGCTCCTTTCTGATTAATACCTCAACTCTCCTGCTCTGTTCTAGTTCTAGTGGTTATGTTGAATCTCACTAACACTTGTTTTGGGTTACAATCTACAGCCTCCCATAGCAGAGGAAAAAGTGCAGGCTGGATGATTGAGAACTGTACATGCATACCTTCAGAGGGCAGGTGCCCAATCTTCATGTACCTGAGAGTGTACAACAAATATACCCCACCTCCCATGAAGACAGTAAGATATCTAGGGTCAAAACAGTGAGGGTCTGTGACTCAGAGGCCAGGAGAAGCTGAGGGTCAGCTGCCTGCTCTCTTCATTCCACACCTGTCTAAAGAGTAGCTCCTGTTCAGTGGCTGGGCGCTGGCTTGGTTCTGCCTCTCGAGTGGCCTCCACTTCTTCCTCCTCACTCTCAATGGGCTCTTGCTTCACCTGCACACCAGCTAGGGAGGGCTCCTTCTGCCCAGAGAGCCGATCTAGGTAGGGCTCATCCAGCAAGGCCTGGTGTTCACGGAGCTCCTCCTCTGTCTCCTCTGGGTGGCTCTCAGGCTGCCGAGGTGGCTCACTGGGTTTGGAGATTATCTGCAATGCAGAGGAGACAAAGGAAGTCAGGACAGTTGTGGGGCTCGAAGAAGTTCCTCCACATTCCATAGCTCAGGAATGCTCTACCAAGGACTTGTATGATCCAGGGCCAGCAAGTACTATTTATCCAGACAACATGGATCCTAACATTATCTGAGACACACAAGAAATGATGCTCAGGGCTAAGGTAATGTGGCCTGCACAAGATACTAGGTACTCAGTGCTCATGCGGTGTTTCTGTGTGCCAAGAAGGAAAAACTAAGTCAGGTTGCTAGTGTTAGCTCAAAGTGCAGAGATGAGTAAAGGTAAGCTCGAGAGAGGCCAGTGTCAGTCACACAGCCACAGATACTGTACCACCCTCCTCAGATGCCACCTAGCAGGACAACACCGTGGCTGGAGAAGGGCAACAGAAGCAGATATCAGGTCCCCTGTGGTAAGAACCTAGTACAGACTTGGGAGGTCCAAAAGCAGTTCTCAGAAGTACCTCTCTGAAAGCTTAGGGAAGTCCCAGATAGACAAGACCTTTAGGACATACATCAGTCTGTGGGGGGCAGTATTGGTGGTGCTCCATCAAAAGAACGTGCCAAGCTCTCCAGCTAATTTTGATGAAGCTCCCACATGCTGTGAAAGCACGATTTCCCCAATTATGTTCTGAAAGCCTAGACCGCTCAGGAGATCTTATTCCTAAAACTCCAAGACACAGAGGAAGATGCAGAGGAAGCCGGGGAGACACGGACCATGGGGCACTGCTTCTTACCAAGTGGATGAGCTCAGTGGGATACAGTACGGTGACAATGGTGCTTGTCCTGTATCTTAAGCAATCTTTTAGAGCATGAACATGCATAAAATGGGGTGGCTGAGTGAAGTCCTAGACATGTGAACTGGCATGGCTAAGGTTGTGTCATATTGCACATAAGTAGATCAGCACACCGTACACTGTCAACAGCCTCAAGCTGTTAGGTCCATTGACCTAAAGCTAGGTCAATGGAGCCCATGCCAACTTAGTGAGCTGTTAAGCCACTCCCCAGCTGATGGGACAGACTGGGCAAGCAGGCTTCATCAAAAATACACTGTTAAGTATTTATTCCCCTTTATAGTTTGTGATGTACCAAAGGCACCTTACTCCTGGGTATCCCAAACTTCTAACTCTGACTTTGGGTGGGGGAAGGGCAAGTGACACCATTCTGGCAAGCACCAGGGGCAGTCTAACTGGCTAACAGAATGAGGTGAACTGGGTGTCTCCTGTCAGGTTTGCCGAGACAGGGCCCTTTAGGTCAGTGCTATGGCAGGGATGGAAGACACAGTATCTTTAGATGACCTGGGGAATCACCTGCTAGGGAGTAATAGCAGAGGGACAGCCAGGACCCAGGAGGGAAGAATAGGAGAAACTGGGTGGACAGGGCTGGGAGCAACCTAGGACCTCTGCAACAGGCTACCACTGCCCAGGAGCTCACAGGTCTAAGAGGTAGCAACAGGGCTATGGAATGCAGAGACAGACCACAGAGCTCAGAACATGGCAGAGGACTCAAAGAACTTCCTTTAGGTCCTGGGTGGAGAACAGCAGGGAAATGCAAGCTCAGTCTGGCTAGAAAGGTTGAAGGAAGTATAAGCATTGGGATGCAGATGACAGGTCAGGACTAGGGATGGCTACCTTCAGGAGGCATAAATAGAGGCAGAGGTGGAAAGGTAGACCTAGAAAGATAGGTGCTCAAGTAGTCAGAGCATGACCGAGGCCCTCTCTTCCTCCGTCCATCTGCCCGCCCACCTGTCCATCAGTCCATCAGTCCGTCTGTCCGTCTGTCTGTCACGGGAAGGGGTCAAGAAAGGCAGAAAGGTATTATCGCTGTATGGCTGACCTGCCAAAGATGACTGGGCTGTAAGGCAGTCAGGTCATTGTAAAGGCTCATCTCTAAGTGGTTACAAGTGCCCAGGGATAGCCCATGATGAACCTGACCCCAGGTCCCTCCCTACTCTAGGATGGTACTCAGAAAACAAAACAACTGTTCAAAGTAGGCCATGACAGGTAGAGGCTGTCATAGGAAGGGTGCAGGGTGTCTTCTCAAAGGAGGAGGCAGGGCAAGCGTGCTGTGGGCAGACAAGCTCCATTCCTGACATCTTTATTATTCAACACTGGAGAAAGATGTTAGAAGAGCACACACAGCCACTCACCCCCCATCTACAGCCTGGACAGACAGACAGAGGGGCCTCTCCTCCTAATATCTTTATATGAACAGCTGAGCCTCACAACATCAGCCTCTGTCTTATGGCCCCACAGTTATCCCTGACAACTTCTGTGCTCCTTTCTGGCTTGAACACGTCCTGTGTTCTGTTTGGTGTCATGTCTCTTCAGTGTCCTTGTACCACTTATGGTTCTGAGTACCTTCTGTTTCTCTTAAGGTTACAGTTCGAAGTATCCCTCTGGACAACATTCAACTTTCCTAAAGGCTGGAGTCTGCCTAGTTAATTCAGGCAGGAATACTGAAAGTGACACGTAAGGGAAAGGAATGTCCCCTTAGAACCCTGGCTCCTGTTAGCTGGCTTGTCATCTCAATGTCGACTGTCTGTGGCTGAGGAGGCTACCTCTAGGAAAGTTGGGGGTAGTGCTCAAACTCGTACATGGTTGTGGGCGCTTGTACTAGCTGTGCCTGATGCTGGGAAGGCCCCAGGGTTCCTGCTTTTGGTTCCCTGTCAATGGCCCCCACTGCCAGGACAGGCTTCCAAGTTGGGTACAGTTTGCTGACAACGTGACAGTCACTGATGCCACATAGGCAGGTCTGCAGTCTTGGCACAAAATAGGCAGGCAGAAACTCCAGAACAGGGAGCAGGGAACAGGGAGGCCCTCAAGGGGCCACAGCTTGGCCAGGCCTCCCTCTAGAGGATGTCTATCAGGGATGCTACCATGGCAACAAGGGCCACTGAGAGCCCTGTCAAAGATACAGGACAGGCCATGGCCTGCAGTGGCTGAGCCACTCTGCTCAGCACTGACACAGGTGCTGGTGCAACTAGGTTTCATGAGCCATAGTCACAAACAGGATTCTCTCTCCCTTTTTGAACTCATCTTTGCTTCTTTGTGGCCACAGAGATGGGATCTTCAAGCAGAGCTGACTTAGGGAAGCAAACCTGGCCTCAGACAATATAACAAGAGAGGCTAGTGGGGAGGCAAGCAGCAGCTTGCCAACATGTCAGCTCCTGTTGTCCAGAGGCCTCTTTGGACACTGGGGCCCTGTTTTATCAAGGGATGAGCACACACACACTACCATATTCAGAACAGCAGGATTAAAATATCAGACTGAAGTTCAGAGCCAGAACCCCACTGGCAAGCACAAGGTATCTAAAACTATTGGATGCTCATAAGTAGACCACCCACAGCAGTCCAAGTTCTCATACACAAAAGAGAGTGAGGCTCAGTGAGGCCAACGATTGGCCTGCACAAAGAGCAAGTGATCTTGTAGATTCACCATTGCTGCAAGAACTGCTTTCAACTATGGGGAAGATATTCTGGGTATAATTTCTGACTTTTGGAAACAAGGCTGTTGTGAGGTGGGTCTGGAGGCAGCAGTTAAAAGGGGTGCTTTCCTGTCATGATGAGCACTACACTGCATCTTCAACAGCCTTCTTTCCCTGGGAGATTTCTTCCCTTAGCATGTTTTTATGAAGCACATTAATGTGGGCATAGCACTCATGTCAGGAGCTGGCACCCAGTTAGGTATACTGGCTGCCACTCTAATCCTAAAAAGTCCAGGAGAGCCAGCTCAGCAGCCCTGTTTTGTCCCTTGGAAAAATGGCAACAGTCACAAATGACTGCTGAAAACACAATGCTAGAATGAGTAATTAACTCCTGTTACATCTTTGGAGCACTGGCATTTTAAGATGAAGGCTGAATGCACAGTGGGCACGAAGCCCAGCTCTGGTCCCCACTGTGTCAAGCAGGAAGTGGATGGCCTTCAGGAGCAAGCCTCTCACAGAGCAGGGCAGGAACACTGGTGCCAGGCAGCACAGAGAACATCAATGTCTTCCTGGGCGTCCCAGGAAAACATTGTATAAACATTTCAATCAACTGTCATTTGCTATCACAAATCAATCATGTAACAAATCCCAGTGAGATCACCCAGCTTCTAAAGTCATCTTCAAGAATGTGCACACGAGAATGGGTGTTTCCTGTCTTCAAACCTCCTACCACACCACTCAGGTAGTGACACAGTGAAATTAATAAGCCTAGGCTGCCATTAGAGAGATGGATATGAAAGTGCTTTGACACCTGGGAGTACAGACACTTGGCAGGAACCTGTCTCGCCCCCAGCAAATGCCTTTCCTATGTAAATGATGGGATGTCTGGAACCCCCAACTTCTGAGAGGCTCAGAATGTTAGGCATGGGGGTTGTGGGTTGAGGGACTGATATCATTGCACATGATAGGCAGGAGGGGCCTGGCTGAGCCTGCGCTGGGATGTGGTCTGCAGCAACTTCCTTGGGAAACCAACTTGATCTTGGCCCTCTCAGCTTGCAGCAGAGATTAAAGTGGGATGGGTGTGGACAGGAGACATCGATTCACTGTGGGACTCAGCAGATCCCTTTGGATTGGAAAGAGGGACACTCTGAGTATGCACTCATCTTCCACGACAGTTTCTCATCCCCGATCCTTCCCATCTCCATAGGGAAGCAGAGGACCAGTGCTGTGCCTTTATCTTAGTCCATGTCCTCAACCTGTGGGCTACCGCCCTTTGGGGATCAGATGACCCTTTCATTTCAGGGGTTGAATATCAGATATCCTGTAGATCAGATATTTACATTAAGATCTGTAAGAGTAGCAAAATTATAGTTATGAAGTAGCTATGAGATAATTTTACAGCTGTGTCACCAGAACACAGGAATTGTACTAAGGGTCGCAGCATCACAAAGGTTGAGAGCACTGCTCTGAGGCCTTGCCTCTGCTGGTCACTCCTGGGAGTAAAAGCCAGCAGGAGCTGGCCAGGACTGGTTTGCTTCCCTGACATCAATGTTTTTGGGCCTTTATCTGCTGCATGACCCCAGGACAATGATAGGCATGTTCTGTCACCTGTCACCATAGGATAAACTCTGGGGATGCTCCATCCATCCGTAGTTCGGCTGCTATGAGCAATACAGATGAGGTTTGTGGACAGGTGTCTGGGAGAAATTTCCATCTCTCTTGGAGAAAAGCTGCTGGGCTGTTTGCAGAACGGTCATCTGAATGGCACTGAAGGTACCTGACTGACTGACAAATCTGATGGCAACATACGAAACTCCTCTCTCCCTGCTCACCCGCAGCACAGTACTAACTTTTCCCATAGATGGGGCTGAGAGGCTCTGGACAATCTGACAGTACACAGACCTCTACAGGCTGGCCTGCTTCCAAGCTGCTTCTGATGGTATAACTCCCACCTTCCAACAGTTGCTGGTGCCAGGTGACTTGAAAAATATGCTTCAGAGACCTAATGCCACTGTAAAGTTATAGGCCTTGGGGGAGTGTTTGCTTAAAGATCTACTTGGCAAATAACTTAAGAAAATCCCTAAAAGAACTGCCTATGTAGATTCCCACACAAGGACGCAGAGCCTCTAGAGTGCAAGGATGTGGCCCAGTGCTTCCAGGTGCTGCTGGGCTGTGAGGAGGGCGCCACACAGCAGCACACCTCTCTACACTCCCTAGCACACCATGCACTAGAGCGTGTGCTCGGCTTCCCCCTCCCCATTTTGGCCACTCCTGGTCTGGCTGCAGGTGATAGACCCACCTTGCTGAGGTGCAGCTGCTGCTGCTGGAACTGTTGCTTGTGCTTCTCCAGGAACTGCTGGTGCTGCTGCTGGATCACCAGGTGCTGCAGGGCCTGTGCGTTCTGCGGCAGGGGTGCTGACTGCGTGCGCCCTAGAGGGCGGTGCTGCCGCAGCTTGTGAATGGATGGGGACACCCTGTCCGCACCAACCAGGGACTGTGTGTGGAGGGGCAGCGCCCCCAGGCCTGAAAGATACCAGTCTGAAGATAATATGGAGGAAAAAAAACAGCAGAGGGGAAAAGGAAGAAGAGAGGGGAGAGACGCTGTTGAGTAACCAGTGGAGAAAACAACATGCCTGCCAGCCCAGGCACTTGCGACACATGACTGTCTGCAAACAGGCTCGATTCCAGCTAGAAGCTGTAAGCCTGGAGCTTGGGCTTTAGCAGGGCAGAGAAAGTCAAGTCACCTGTAGATCCCATTGATGCAGTCTCTCCAGGAGCACAACAAGGAGCACTCCACAAAGTATGGCAACAGCCTAGCATCAGCTTGCCACATCTCCAATAGACATTTCCAGAGATGGCTCTTCTAGCTCATGCACATCCCCAAATACCAGAAAGAAGAGCAGTTTGCAGCTGACCTGCTGAAACTCAGGGACAAACTGACACCCAGGCACTGTCAAGACCTTGACCTTCAATGGATTACACCACAGGAGACTGTATCAAATGCAGAGTGGCACTGAGAGAGGAAAAGAGGGCCGCACATGGAAGGAATCAGATCTCCCCTAGAGGCATGACAGCAGGGCTGCAGTGACAGCACAGCATGCAGCTGGTGCAGGGCAGCAGTAGCTGCAGGACAGACAGACATTAGTTCAGAGAAGTGGAAGGACTCAGAGAAGAATGTGCTTCACATACTTCCCTTGGTCAGTCTGTCTGGGAGGAGGGCCATGGTGCAAGGCTGGAGTCTCTGCTAAGAGCTGACTCATTTGTCAGTGGTGTGCTTAGACAGTGCAGAGATGACAGCTCTGGCCACATAAGTAGTGGGATGCTGTCCTACTACTTTGGCTTGAATGTTCACAGGTCTGGGCTCTACATGCAGTATTACTCATCACTGCTCTAGACAGTGGGGAACGTGGGCCTCTATGGACAGCTGTGGCTGAGCAGAGGAGATCCTGTTCTGGATGCTCCTTTCCTCAGGAGACCAGAAAGAACCTAGCGACAGCAGCATCAGAGACAGGGTGCTGGAAGAATGGATGGAGTGTGCTGGGGGAAGAGTGTGGAGTCTGAAGGTGAATCACAAACATGCCCTGACATCTCAGCACTTAGGAGACTGAGGCAGGAGAATCAGAGTTTGAGGCTAGCAAGATTTAATATCAAAACAGCAACAATAAAGAGACAAACCAAAACCCAGTCCAACCCGAAAGGAAAAGACTAAACCAGGAGATCAACACCGACTGGGCTGCAGGGTGTCAGACACTGCCTATGAGAACTGAGTCTTTTCACTTTGTCATTGTGCTAGCATCTCATTCACAGATGGGAAGATGAAGTCCATAGTGACTGGCTTCCAAGAGAACAGACAGGAAGAGGCCTGAGTGTAATGAGCATTCCATGGTCACTGGGACACTGCTCTCCAGAGCTGGAGCAGGCTGTCCCAGCAGACCAAGTGCTGTTCCTGTCCAGATCACTGACTTGCGAGAGCCAAGTGTACACTGGAGACAAAAAGCACAAGACAGGAACCCTATACCAAGCCCTACAGACTGACTCACACAGTAGATGGGTACTCTAACACACCAACCAGAGGGTGGCCAGGAAACACTGGAACACGTACAGTCATAGGATGGCTCTGGCTGTGACTGAGTGAAGCAACAGGTGTGAAGAAGGTCACCTACTGACCTAAGGATGGTATAGAGATCTGGGCCAAATCACCAGTAGGTTGGGTTCTGTGTCTCATGGGAAACTTTCCACATGCCACCATTTCTGGAACAGTCCCTTCAAAGCATGGTCACTAGGTAAATGTCATGAATTTACTCTTTCTCTAACTTGTACTTTTTCTAAATGTAATCATCTTCAAGCTGAGAAATCAATGGTCAGTTGTGAACTTGCTTCACTGAGCTATAGGGAAACCTATCAGATGGAGAGCAGAAGGCTAAACAGAGGGCCACTGTCATTGACTTCTACTCCTTGGTTATCTTCCTAAGCAGGACATAGTTTTGTTTTGTTTTGCCACAGCTAAGGCAGCTACCACATTAGAGACTCATAGTGTTTCTACTGTTGTGTGGGCTCAAATGTTCTTTCTAGTTTTCTTTAAAAACTATAGGAGGCCAAGGAGGCTGACCTAACTGCACAGAGACCTGGTTGTGGTTCTTACCTGTGACAAGGGGTGTCTGGGTGGGTGGCTGCTCCAGTAGGACCATGTGCTGCAGGAGGGGGTTGTGAGCTGCTGCACCGTCCCGCTCCAGGGGTGAGGTGCTCAGGTACGGGGTGAGGTGGGTCCCAGGGAACAAGGAGATCCGCTGCTGGAGAGCTGGGAGAGCAAGTCTCTCAGCATCCTGCTGGCCTGCCGCACCCTGAAAGGTACAACCAGTATACTCAGGCTGTGGAAACTGAGGCAGACACCTACCCCATGCCATACAGACCCACAGAGGCCAACTTACAGCGGCAGGGCCAGTGGCAGGAAGTCCCAAGGTGATGTTGGGTAGGGATGGTGATGTGTAGAGAGGAAGTGGGGCGACTGAGCCTTCTCGAGTCACAAGTCTGTGTGCCAAGCTCGTCTGTAGACAGAAGACATTGTGACCATCAGAGTCTGATACAGACGTTCCAATACAAGCAGCATATCCAGGGCTGCAAGGGGCACTTACAGCATGCGCGTTGACCTGTGGTTACCTGGTGCAAAATAAGCTGCTCAGACTGTGGCCTCCAGGTGCAGGTAAGACCTTCAAGCATGCTACAGGTACAGAATCAGGGCTCTTGTTCCTGAGTTTTCCCCCTCCTAACGGGCTCCCGCTACCTTATTTGTTTTTATTCAATCTGCCTACTTACCATAAAACTGTGGGTAGGATATTTAGAACAAACACATCTTAAAATATTTTTGTAGTTAGGATTTTTCCAAGAATGACATAAAAAGTAGAAATCAAGAAGAAAGTTAATGGTGAGGAGGAAAAACCCTGTTCTTATAAAGGTAGATGATGCCAACAGGATCTGCAATGCAGAGGAAAAACAAAGGCTAGAATACAAAGAACTTGTCAATCAAAGACCAATTAATATGAGAGTAGAACTCAATAAAGACAATGATAAAAGAACCCATTAGAAAGGAAATGAAAAAATGCTCAACTTTTACCAGTGACTGAAAAACATATTTATCAAGTCATCAAACTGACAGATTTTGTGAAAGCTCAGAAAAGCTGAATCAAGTGGTCATGGGATTATAAACTGTTGCACTTTTCTGCAGACTGATTTCACAATCTGTGTTTGGAAGCCTTAAAAGATGCATTGCTCTTGAATGGGCAGCTCTACTCTGAAGATGCAATAGGAAGAAACAGCCCTAAGGAAATGGCCCCAAGCACATGAAGTCAGCAACAGGGTCATTTAAGCAGTCTGATGGCAGCAGCAATATGTGGCTTCCACCATGCTGCAAGTCATAGTTAAAAGAACACAGGGACTTGTGCATATTAACACACAGAGGTCAGAAACTGGCCTGATAACCATGCTAGCTGTTACTTCTGTTTATTAGTGGTTATTATTCTGTTGTTACTGGTGTTATTTCTAAGGTCAGAGTTGGAGGTAGGCTTAGGGTAGGTTTGTCATTAGAGTTAGTGTTAGTCTTGGGGTTAGGGGCAGACGTAGGAGGCTTAGGGTTAGGACTGTGGGTAAGGTTAGGTTAATGCTTGGTATAAAGTTAGTATAGGAGATTCCTGGGAGTGCTGGGGTTCCTCAGTGACCAGGGCCAGTGGTCAGATGTTGCACATTTTGCAGGAGTGTGAGCATGTGCAGTTTGTAATAAGAGGTGTGTTAGCTACCAGCGCTTCTCCTGTATAGTGAGGCTTTTGGGACACTGCTGGGATTTCCCCAAGGACCCCACCATGAATAGCTAACACATGAGCAGCCCTCAGCCACAGCTCATCTAATTCTAGTATCTGAAATTCAAAAGGAATGTCCACATGTGATCCAGTACTTAAACACCAGCTCTGCCTGTGACAATGACTGTCAGAGAAGAAACCCCTCATTGGTCTTGGGGATGCTCTGGATGCTTTATTGATTTGGGGCAGCCCAATTTGTATATTTGGGCTTTATAAACTTAGAAGCAGAACAGTGATGCTCCACCCAATGAGGAGCTGTTATACATCTAACTGCCAAGATCACATATGTATCTGGGCCCACGACCAACAAGAAGAGAGCAGAGTTAACATCCTAGGGCAGGAAACAGTTTTCTGGTTTTACTCTGAGGCTAATTACAGGTCTGTCTCAGCTATAACCTCAGCCCTGCAGGACTGTTAAAACTTGCAACAACCTAAGAAAGTGCTAAGTTGGAAGGTTAAACAACACAAATGATGAGAGAAATATAAGTATAAAGTAAAAGGGACCAAGTGCAATGGAATGAACCTCACTTCTTGCAGCGACCTTTATTTCTAACTTTCCAGACATAAAGGGGCTAGAAACTGACATGAAGAAAGCACTGTGGCTGTGTATCTTCACGTGAGGCTCTTAGCTCTTTGGAAGAGCAAGACTCATTTCTCAATGCTAAAGAAGGAACTCAGTCACTGTATTACTAATCACAGGCTCCTGTAAGGTATAAGCTCCCAAGAAGTTCCCCACTCACTGTTCACACGGCAAATAATACTGGCTCAATCCAAAGGGCCGTTTCTGGGTGTTCTGCCATATTCTGGCCTGTAGCAGCAACACCACTGGGGCAGTCTGAGTTCTCCTGTGTTTCCTTCACAGCCTGGTCAGAGCCTGTCTTCCCTATCTACAGGGAAACTTGGAGAGCAGCCTCCTCTGCTGCTGCTGCATCCTGGGCCAGGCATGTGGCTCAGAGATGCTTGTGGAGCAAGGGGCAGTATGTAGTGAGTGTGCTGGGACCTACTGTTCTGGAGCCACCTTGGACCTGTCTTCTCTTTTCTGCTCCTTTCTCCCATATTAGTGTCCACCAGTAACATTTGCTTCCCTAACCCTTCTCTCAAATGTCCTTTTCACTCCACAACTGCTCTCACATGCCTGTTGCTTGCCCCATGTGCCTTAACACACAGTGTGTATGATGACAGTTGCTTCTGTGACATACCTGGAGAAAGATCAAGAAAAAGGCAGGTTGGAAGCTCCCATATACTATGGGATCTGAGGCCCTCATGTTTTAGAGGACCATGATGAGGACAATGCGGAACAACACCTGGAAGGCCTTTCCCAGAGTACTGCTATGTTTTAGTCCTCACTGGACTACTGTCAGGCTAAAGGCTGGTACGTGGGGTGCTGGGCTTATATGAGTCTGTGCTGACCCACCTCAGCTGGAGCGCTGGGCACGGTGGGTGCGATGCCATTCTCAGTGCTGACGTTGCCAGAGCTGCTATTCGGAGAGCTGGGACCGGAACCAGGGGCGCTGCTGCATGCGGAGTCTGTAGATGAGAAACAGTAGCTGGGGTTGGGCACTGGGTAGACACAGAGAGCCCTACTGCCTCCCTGAGTTTCTGCCTGCTAGCCTGATGCCCGTGTTTAAACACAGGGAGGGTAACACAATTCCCTGAGTCTCAGCTTTGCTGCTGACCTCCCATGAGCCTCCCAACAATAAAGCTCTGTGGATGCATGGTTGATCCTTTCAGGGTGTGCATGTTACCTGTTCCACAGCTCTTTTGGATTTCAAGATGTTTTGAAACATCAGAAAGGTAAGCTCTTAAACAATTATTAATATTTGAACAAAAAACCAGTGAATAAAAAGGCCCAATGTTTTTGTTTTTTTAACTTCAAGAGGTCAAATTCATTGTCTTGGTAAAACTAATTTCGAACTAAAGCAATCTATTGTGACTGCTCAGTTTACTAGCAACCCTCTTACTTTACTATGAACTACCCAATAGTCAGTGGCTTGTACAGCTTACAAATGTGATTTGAAATCTTAACATTTGCTTGTGTTGGGCTGGGCACACTGTTCTTCACAGCCATGGGCTGGCTGCAGCTATCTCCTATCACACAGCCTGGGTGGCGCCTCGCTATGTTCATGGGCAGATGCTGAGCTTTTGATGTCTGGCTCAGGGATGCTCTGACAATAGCGTCATCTGGTTAACAGTTCACAAACACACACATGAACTACTTTCTTGAAACAGTCCAGGTAGTAGCAACAGTACTCTGAGGTCAAACTCTAGCCCTAACCCTGGACACAGTAGGGCACTGAAGGGGCTCAAGGGCACCCTTGCTGAACAGAGCACAGCCACTCATGCGACCAGCTAACAGGGCTCCTCAGCTGCAAAGCTGATTCTGAAAACTGTCTGTTAGTATAGCCCTGCAAGACAGGACAGGAGGCTAGAGAGGACTGAAGCAAACAAGCCTGCAGCCCTGCAGAGCGGGAGGAGCTTGGCCTTTCTGAGTGGTGACGATGCATCGTTTCACAGCACTCACCAGGAAGCTGTGTGTCCAGTGCATCGCCTGTCTTGCGCACAAATATGCTAGGTCAAAGACATCCTGACATTCCTTTTGGCAGAAGGCTTGGTCCTCTGTGGACTGTGTCACCCACCAGCCCCCTGAGGCCACTTCTCACCCTCTAATAGCTGCCTCCACTCTAGAACCTCAGTCTGTCCTTTCTCTGTCCCTCTCCTCCAAATGCCAAGTAGGTTACACAGGTGAGGTTGTATTTCCCTGAATCTTGCCAGCTGGGAGCTCCAGAGCCTACTGTACTGAAGAGGTGTTTCCATTTTACTTCTGTACACGTGCTTTGCTCAGAGTCCACACTCTGCTCTTGAGGTCACACTGCCAAGAGCAGCCACCATGTCCTACTGTGGACTATGCTCTTTGCTGTGCAGCCTGTCTGCACAGCAGAACCAAGCAAGTTCTCTTTAGGTACACACTCCTGCTAAGTATGTAGATAAACATTTTCTCCTACATGCTGCAGTGTAGGGCAATAAAAATGTGGGTATGACTTGTGGTTTTTCACTTTGAACAAACTAATGTTTCAGTGCTTTATTCATCCTGTTTCTAGGAATCTGGTCTATGGAAATGCACACAATACATGGCCTTCTGTTATTTGCATTAGCAAAAGAGGGTGTCAAAAGGTACCTGCAACAGTTATTAAGTGAGGAAATAGATGGCTGTACAGTAAGAGGCCCATCCTCAACTGTGGTGTGAACACATCACATACTGATGAGGATGACAGGAAGCAGACTGAGTGTGATCTTCATGCTCTTCAGCCAGCATGACCTTCATTGCAGCAGGGTAAGAGTGGAGTGCTAACCTGCCATGGCCCGCCCTCCATGCAGGGTGCAGGCCTCTTTTGCTCAAGGACCTTTGTTGCTCCCTTGCTCTTCTTGGAGCAACTCCAGCTAGAGTCCCTTTCTCTTTGTTGCCTGAAAATGGCTCTACCTGAAGCACCACCCTGTCACAAGTGCCCAGGTGGCTATAGTGACCCGGGCAGCACAGCCTGTTTCTCAATTTCACTTATCTGTCAAGCTGTAGCTCAGAGGCCACCTTCTCCACAAGTTTACAGAGCAGACAAGTGCTTCTAATACACTTCAGGCCTGCCTGGGGCTTTCACGCAGACTCCCACCTAACACAGTGCAGCACTGCCTTGCACTGCCACACTGGCCTCTGGCCAGCTCCCTCCGTCATGCTTTACTCAGAAAGCAGAGGGCAGGCACCTTTTTCTCACATGACTCTCAATGGGCAATAAGAAGCAGAAGTCATTGGGGTGTGTAGCACTCAGAGCAGCCTGACAGAGACTCACGAATGATCTTGTCAGTGAGAGTGCATAACCTAGGTACATGCAAGGAGTGGCTCACACCAGGTACTGCCACAAGCGGCCAGGCTGCACAGCAGTGTGAGCAGCTTCTACTCATATGCTCCTAAGATTACCAACTCGATTCCCAGTGATGGGCAGTGAGTATGGGGGTAATGCTTCTTTGTATCCCTAGGTAAGGTGGCTCAAATAGAGTAAGCAGGAGACAACAACTGAATGGAAAGGAAGGCTGTGACAAACTACACAAGTGTCAGAATCTTCTTTGCACAGATCCAAGATCTACAAGCCAGTCCCTGTGCGAGGGCTCACTGGCCCTGTGTGCCTGGAAGGCCACCCGGCTCTGTCCTGAGGGCAGGTATATGACCTGAGTGAGGGCTCTGTCCTGAGGGCAGGTATATGACCGGAGTGAGGGCTCTGTCCTGA
Source organism: Mastomys coucha (assembly GCF_008632895.1). NCBI lineage: Eukaryota > Metazoa > Chordata > Mammalia > Rodentia > Muridae > Mastomys > Mastomys coucha. The sequence goes on from NW_022196896.1 coordinate 117,634,919, forward strand.
GGGCAGGTATGTGAGACTTGGGTACTTGTTCTGAAGGGCTTTGGCAAAGGAGCCCTTTTGTTTTTCCCTAGGAAAAACATCAGCACATCAGCTAGGACATCAGCACATTCACTGAAACAAGCTGGACCAACTAGACAGGTGCCACTCGCAGACCAACAACAGAACCTTGCCCTTCCAACAGCATGCTCAAGGCTAAGGAACTCTCTTCAGGTCAGCTCTGAACCACTTCCTTTTTCCTAGATGCTAGGATTTTAGGGTGATGGTGTGAGCCCTGGCTGAGGTGAGCACTTAACCTAAGAGGGGAGTGCTGGGAAGAGCTTGGTGGGGTGGGAAGGACTGTGTCCTGCTGAATTTCAGCCAGCAGGTGGGGCCAGCATCAGCATGGTCACTCAAGTGGAACTAGCTGAGCTCCTTACTCTTCCCCTGATCAGCTAGCCACATTGATGGGGAACAATCTGGAAGCTCAAAGGCCCCACTATGCCTGTGGGCGGCAGAAAGCAGGCAGAAACACGCCTTAACCACTAAAGGAAGGGCCATTTTAAACCTACCTTCAGAAAATCTCTGAATGCCAGGCAAGATCTCTCTCTCACGTGAGCCTAATGGCAGCCCTCTGAGGGAACTGAGCCACAGACTAGGACTTGGCCAGCCACTCTAGCCCCACATCTCTAAGTGGCTGGGCCTGGCATGTGCACTGCCACTCAGTAGGACAGCATAAGGGAACTGGATTGGGCTGAGACCCATTGTTAGAGGTGTCAGAGTGCAGGGTGTGTGTTAGGGTCGGGGGCTTACCTGCTCCCTGACATACCTGTAACATCCAAGGGTCGCTTTTTTAGAGCAGTGGCCACAGGGCCATCTTTCCTGCGCAACAGGGGGCTGCTCCGTCTCTCAGCTACTTTCTGCTTAAGCCTTGACCGTAATTTCAGGTTAGGTTCAGAAGCTGTATGGAAGGAGATGTCGTTATAGCTAGGCAGACACACTGGTGGTTTAAAATATGCACAGCTGGTAATCTCCACTTAAGTATGGGCTGGAAGGCAGGGCTCCTCTGACACTGGATACAGCTCCTGTAGTCCTTTAGTAGATGCAGTGGGTTGGGGGCCAGGGCAATATGTGTGCTTCCATTCTACCCTGAGGACACTACCACAGTGCCCCTGATTTATTGGGCATAGCAAGAAACCACTGAAGCATGACAGTCACTCAATGAGGATGCCTCTTAAATAATGGTCTCCTAAACAATTCATCTGTAACTTTAGAGTAGTGCTGCTCTGAAACCTGAGGAGAGCTGACAAAGGTACTTTCCAAGGTTGTCACTGTGACATCATCACAGCTTCCAAGTCACCGGTCTCCTTGTTCACCTGAAGACACCTGCATCTCATAATCCTGAAGCAGACAGCAGTGCCCCAGCAGCCTCTGTGAAGGCACTGATGCTCCAAAGCATGGGATAAAGGACTGGCTGGGCTGCTTCTCTACACTGGGGCACAGCTGAGGTGGGACTTGGTTTGGCTTTTGTAAGCAGCTCTCCTGTGCAGACAGATTCATGTAAGAATCTGCAACCGTGAGGCCATGACAGACTTCAATCCTCTTCAGCAAACTGCAGATCCACTTCATCGTTGCTCCTGGGATGGCACAGCCACGAGCTTCACAGTCTAGTGTTGGATGGGAAAGGGCACGGACTCTGCAGCTGTCAGCTCTCAGGACAGGACAACCTGGGAGTGCTTAGACAGCCAACATGCCAGAGCCCCTCGGCCTGTCAAGCTTGGGCAACATGTTCATTTGTGAGGCAGTGAAATGTCACCTTGGCCTCTCTGAATCCTGAGAGGAAAAGTTCCCTACCTCCATGTGGCATTACTCTCATCCCCGCATGAAGCCAGATTCAGAGAGGCCAGGTCTGAGGAGGAGGACTTGGGGGACTTCTGTTCTGGCCTGGGACATGTGGACAAATCTCAACCTTCTTTTGGAAAAAAGCTGAGGCAAAGTGCAGCGTTAGGATTCTCGGGCAGAGTGGGACTGAGCAGGTCTCCTGCACAGCTCCCAGAGATGTGAAGGCAGGGTCTGATGGGTTCACAAGAAGAGAAAGAAACCCAAACTTATAAAGGCTTCTTACCTTACCAGTCTAGTGCTGAGTGAATACTGGGATCTGTGTTCTTAAATTTCCTGGTTTACAGAACTAAGAGCCAACTAAACTACTTATTTCCCATACATTTTTTTGGTCTTGGCGATTTTGTGATTGCAGAGAAAATAGACCAGGCTAAGCAAATACTATATGAAGCATCCTGCCAATGAGGCTAAGTATCAGTGAGCCAATCAAGTCCTTAGCTTCCTGCCAATGAGGCTAAGTATCAGTGAGCCAATCAAGTCCTTAGCTTTTGTGAGGGTGTTGAAAAAAAAAAAAAGCAGTTAGTGTCTTTAAAGGCCATAGAAACCCAGTGAGAATAACTTAAAAAGTTATTGCTTTTCTATTTTAAGTTATTATGTGTATGGCTGTTCTGCCTACATATATGTTGGTCTGTCATATGCAAACAGTGCCTTCTAAGGTGAGAAGAAGGCATCGGATTCCATGGGACTGGAGTTACAGATGCTTGAGAGCTGCCATGTGGATGCTGGAAATTGAATTTGGAAGATCAGCCAGTGATCTCTCTTAACCACTCAGCCATCTCTCTAGCTCAGGGTGGGCAGAAGCAGTGGAAGGGACCAGGCCCTACCACACCTGGGACCACAGGCAGAATTCTGGTAGGAGAGGAGGGATCCTGCAGCAGAGACACCACTACTGTCTGTCAATAATACAGAAAGGAACATGTCCTCTGACAGAAAGTCAGAGCTGGGCTATGGGGGAGGCCAGACCATAGAGCCTCTACTTGGCCAACTGAGCAGCAGGGCCTGGGTGTGAGCCTGACACTCAGCAGTGTGTAGGCTGAGCAGAGCTGTTTCCAGGTGGAGTTGAGAGGGAGGCTTGGTAGGAAGTCACAGGGTGGAAGGAGTCCACACCACCTAACTGCTGGGGGAAGTGGAGGGTAAGAGTGTCTCCTAAGCCAAGAATGTGTAAAGTAGCTGGGGATGGACTCAGGCAGCTGAGCTCTGTGCATGAAAAAGCTCAGGCAAGGTGCATGTTATTTTCATTAGAGAAGGAAGACAAGGCACAACATAGGTGTGAGCTGCCACCCCCGGAAGCCCACCAAGGACTACTCAAATATGCCTAGAGTATAGAAGAAATCAGCACAAGATTGCTAAGGGTTTATTTCACTTTGAATATAAGGACTGAGATGGGCAAACTGTGCAAGATCAACATGAATTAATATAAAGTCAGAGCCAGGAACTATTCAGATACAGTTACTTGAGCCTGCCATTGTAACTTGATCATAGTGCCTCATGAAGGGAGCATCACTCACTGACTGTGTCTTGCATAGCACCACTTCATCAGAGATATACACAAGTGTACTTAGCACTGGCAACATCGAGGGACGGAAGAAGCCATGTCCAGTATACTGCAAGCCATTCTGCATTCTTCCCTGGATACTGTAGGAAATTAAATGCTTTCTCTGGAATCCTTATTATACTATCATTCATGTACTGGTAAACCTTAATTAAGGTTCTCTGAAGCCTCTCCAGAGTAAGAGAAACACTTGTTGTTCCTCTATCCTCAGGAAGTGGGGTCTGCATAGCAGAAGTCAACAAAGCAGTGGCTTAGCTTCCAACATTCCCCAGAGAAATGCACAAGAACCAACAGGAGTGGACTGAGACTTATGGAGAAGGCTCAGAGCTCTGTGGACATCCATGGAGGGCCACATGGCTGTAGTGACCAGCAGTGGCTAATGGTGTTAAGGATTCTGTCTCCTGTTCTGACTATCTCTCTGGGAGCATGCCACCCATGACTTAAAGGCTTTTCTGAGACTAGAAACTGGAGGTGACTGAACTTGAGCACCAGCATCTGTAGGAGAGGGAATGACGATTTATAGTCCTGCCGTTACAATGCTCTGGGCCAGACAGGACAGTGCTATGCACTGTCTTCCTGTTGACCTCTGGAGGAGGGTGTCCCATTGGCATTTTCAGGAGGGTATATATATCCTTTGGTGACAGCCAACTACTCTGCATTTAGGCCACATCTTCATCCTTCTATAGAAGACCCCACCCACCTGATATGGCCATTCCATCTCACGCACTGCAAGTATTAGTCAGGTCCTGTTTAGGCTGAACTAAAATGTCCCTCTCTTTAGCTCTCAGCTCCTGGCTCCAGTTTGCTCAAAGCCACACCAAACCATAACTGAGTGTAGTATCCTCTGAAACTTCCTAGTTTAGCTAGAAATAAAAGGTGAGTCCGCTCATCTCTGTGATGCCCTGTGAAGTAGCCATTGGGCTAGGGCAGCCTTGCTTAGAAACTTTGAATTTCATGGACTTGTTTAGTAAAAGCAGGTGAGCCCCTCAGATCTCACTTCTGAAGAACTCTGGGCACTGCTCTGCAGGTTGGGGCCGCATCCCCACTGTACCAGCTGAGGCTGTGTGCGAACAACCTCTAGAAAGTCCACCTTCTTGCCATGCCAATGACTGTCCACAGCCATTCCAGACCTTTTCAAAGGCCTCATCATCTACAACCATCACCCAAGAAAGCAAGACTATACTGGCTTGTCTTGTGTTCTAGCATATTCCTTTTGCTTTGACAACAGCCTAGTCCTCTTTATATCCTTTGTCCATAAGAGAGCTGATATACAAACCTGTGGGCCAGGAGGGATGTCCCCACACCTTTCTCATGGGACCTGCCTTTACTCTGGTCACCTTGATTATCTTTGTCTGGGTACTACCCAAAGGCCATGAAGAATCCTTACATACTCTCTGACCTGGGCCAGCACATCCGCAGGAGCTGTCATTAGTCCTGGATCTACCCTAACGTTCTGGACTGTAGAGTGGAATATCCTCCCAAGAGGGGATGAACTAAGGTGCTGTGGGGATGAGGCCAAGTTCTATATAATACAGGAGTACATGCATGAGACCCATTTCTTTTGAGATAAACCACAGAGAAGTTTAGCAGCACCATTAAAAGGATGTCTGAATGCAAAAGCCAGTCTCTTAAACTATCCTAAACAGGATGTGAAAGCCCTGCCTATGGCTCACCATAGCTCACTGGGGCTCTGTCAGGACGGAGGCACTCAGGGAGCAGACTGCACACTAACCTGTTTTCCTAAGAGGGAAGTCATCTTTGGCGTCGTACATGCCCAAGACTGGGTGGTTGTAGGAGGCTGATACCCCACTCTGGGGTGGAGAGCTCTGGTCAAGGGAGCTGTGCTGTGTCTTCCTGGAAAAAGGTAAAGACAGATCAGTGTGCCCAGGCCTCCCAAGCCTCAGGGTACCAGGTTCTGAAATCTGACCTTCTCCACAAGAGAGGTGAGAGAAAACAGAAACAAATAGTGCCCACAGCCCCTATCTGTGTGCTCTATGGCCCATTCTCTGCCCAGATCTGCCCTCTGGGATTCTTATACCAGTCTGTCCTCAGAGGGTTTGTTTTCAGGATGCAAGTAGTGAAGTCAGTGGGCCCAGGCATGAGAGATCATAAGAAAGGCACGGATAGGAAGATGGGGTGCGCATGGACTCCTAGCTGATGTTGGTAATGCCTATGACTGTCTCCCAACCACAGGGCCCCTTGAGGATTTTCCTTTTGAAGATCATGTGCACCACTACATGACAACAAATCCCTCAGCCATATTCTTTTTGGGACAGCTCAGTAGCATCTCAAATCTCTATTCTGAGAGTTACTGTAGGAAGTGAACTTCCAATGGACATGGACAACTCAAAGTCCTAAAAATGGCCAGATGGAAAAGGTGTATGGATGCTCAGAGCAGAGAGACAGAGGGGGAGGAGAAAGAGGAAGAGGAGGAAGAAGAACAGAAGCAGAAGCAGGAGTCCAGTTGCAGGATACACCTAGGGCACTGAGACCATCCTAGATGACCTTTAGCAAACCTTTCTGAATGCACCAGCAGCCAAGCCTTCCTATGAATTCTGACAGCATGAACCTTTCTGTGGTCTTGAGTATAGGAGATCTGCTTAATGACTGGAAACACATTTGCTTACTTTCTAGTTTAGACTTTACTAAATGATTTACTTACATACACAATTTTGGCACTTACACATCTGGAATTATGTGAACCTAGAGTGGGAGCTCTCAGGTAAGCACAGATGCATATTCAAATATTTGAAAACATATCATGCAAAGAATGTATTGACGGGACTCTCAGACACATCTAGGAAGGCAGTCCTGAAGACTTCTTACAGGCTAAGCTAATGGGGTCCTTGGTGTCCCTTTTGTTTTCCTCTAAACACAGAATGGGGTGTGTGTGTGCGCACGTGTGTGTGTGTGTGTGTGTGTGTGTGTGTGTGTGCACTCATGTATAGGTTAAAAAGATAGTCAACTATAGGAAAGTAGTTTAATATGGTAATTAAAAGAAATGTAATAAAGACAACTACAATTGTTATGTTTCATGACAGGGTTTCTTCCTACTGAGGAATAAGTTGGAAAAGTTGTTCACTCCAGATACAGTAGATCTCCTCCCACTAAATCTCTCAAGATCCTGCCAATATTAACCCTGCTTTTCTGTCATGGCTGTTAATGAACCACCTGTACCTCCTTATCCTTTAGAAATGCTTCTTGGAGCTGGAGCTGGGAGTGGACAGTCAGTGGGGCCTTTGTGGGAGTCCAAAGATTACAGAAGGGGGACCTTCATGTCCTCTTAACCAGCTCACCTATAAGGAGCAGCCCCCTTCTCATGGTCCTTGACATTGCTCCCTCTGCATGCCAGAACAGGCAGCCACTTGGGAAGAAATGCCAGCAGATAGCCTTGGTGTGGCTTCCAGATGCCAGGCTAACTCACCTCACCCTGGAATGAACTCAGCGAAGAAGTCTCCAGATGTGCAATCAAGATCAAAATCCCATCCCTGGCTCAGTCTAATGCCTACATTTCACATCCCGTCACTGACACCTCTGTATACACCCACCATCTAGGTTTATGACTTCTTCCTTGACCTTCTTCCACACAGACTCACAGACCCCACATTCCAGAGGTAAGGACCTCGGGGCAGCCGCTAACTTTCCTGACCAAGAACAGCTACCAGCTTTCCGACCTTGGATAACGAGTCTAGGGTACAGACAAAGCCAGGACAGGAGGTTGCTGGTTCACTGACCAGGCCTTCTTTAAAGGAAGTCTTTGGAGCTACGAGTATACATTAGTGGACAAGTACCTGCCTGGCATGTATGAGGGCTGGGGTTCACTTCCTAGCAGGACCATCAGCACCACCAAAAACAGTAAGTAAGAAATAAAGGCAGCTGTCTTTCTCAAGACAGAAGAACCAACTGCTGTTTCCTTTCTAAATACCACCTTGAATGTGAAATAAAATACAAACTAAAACATTTAAAGTTTATCAACAATGGGCTTTCCCATTATATCAGATTTATACTAGTGATTTAAAATAAATAAAACTTGTTAATCAAGTAGAACATCACAATCCAATAGAAATGTGTGAGCTACACATGTAATTTACATTTTCTAGAAGCTATTTCAAAATGAGTAAAAGAAATGGGTGAAATTAACTTTAGTATTCTACTTAACCTGAGATATAAAAATACTATTTCAATATAATTAACATGAAGCTTATTCATGGAAATCCTGTGGTCTGGAGTTATTGCAAGCCTCAATTTCACAGGCTCGGATCTAAAGCATGGACAAGCCACACTGCACAGAGCAGGCTCAGATGAAGTTTTAAGTCCCAAATTGTGAATACTCTTCTTCTCCCTCCATGGATTATCAGCACCAATCAGGCCTTGAATAGTCAGTCCCAACTCCAGACCACCCTCTGCCCCTTTGCTGATGATTCTCTAGATTCACTTGGCTGAGTCTAGTTTTACATGAGGTGTGGCTGTGTGTCTGACCTGTCTAAGGACAGGACGTGTGAGGTCTCCATCCTGCTGCATAACTGCAGGGTATAGTGGCCCAACCTATCAGGCAACTTAACCTGATATGGGTTTGTGGGTCATTTCTGTTAGGATTACAGAGTATAAGCCTGGTGTATACTTGCATCCCTGGGCAAATACCTGAAAGTACACTGCTGGGTTACAGTACCATTCTTAGATCTGCTAAACCATTTGCAATGGGACCATTTAATCTTGCCATAGTCGTCTGCGCAGGAAGAGTGTGCCCTGCCATCCCTGGTCTGTTAAGAGTTTAGCCAGCCCTGTAGGTGAGAAGTTAGTGTCTCACTGGATGGCAACCCACATGGCTTACTGTGTGGTACAGCTGTTCACATCTTTGCCATCTGTTTGTTAAGCTGTAGGAGCTTCGCAAGCACTCTACAGATGTACACTGGAGTATTTCCTTCTAGTCTACTGCTTTGCTTTTGGAGGGCTGGCTGAGACAAGGGTTCTTTGTGTAGCTCTGGCTGTCCTGGAACTAACTCTGTAGACCAGACTGACCCCAAACTCATGGAAATCCACCTGCCTCCGCTTCCTGAATGCTGGGATTAAAGGCATGTGCCACCACTGCTTGGCTGCTTGCCTTTTTCTTAAAGTTGTCTTTCAAGGAGCTGTTTTAAGTGTTGATAGGATCTGTTTCAGGTAATGGGGTCACAGCTCATAACACTGATGTAGAGATGCTACGAGTTCTTACATAGAACATGTTGTTAATTTTAAATAATTTTATCTCTCTCTCTCTCTCTTACCAGGAGGACTATATTTATTTGTTTATTTTATGTATATGAGTACATGGTAGCTATGTGTATATGAATACAGAGACCAGAAGAGGGCATCAGATCTCATTATAGATGGTTGCGAGTCACCATGTGCTTGCTGGGAATTAACTCAGGACCTCTGAAAGAGCAGTCAGTGCTCTTAACCACTGAGCCATCTCTCCAGCCCCTTTTATTCATCTCTTAAGGGTAATTTCATTGTTGGAAAGAAACCCCTCCTTCACGTTTCCTTCTAGAGGTTCTGTTGTCTCAGCCTTCATACGCAGCTCTCACTGGCTTTGGGCTGCCACTGGCAATCATCACATGATGTATGAAGCTGGATAGTGGTTTGGCTCTCTTTTTGAAGACCATTCTGCCACAATGTCTTAATGGGTCAGACATTGCACCTGAGTGTACCTTCATGATGTCTGGTCAGGATCCTTACATGGTCATCAAATGCAATAAAAATAAGCGGATTCTTGGATGATGTGTCTGATATCAAGTTCTGCCCTGTCTAGTCACCTTGATTGCAATTGCTTCAGGGAAGAGGGCCCTGTACAGAGACCTCCCTGAACGTCCTGCTCAGGGCAAAGCTCGAGCTTGGCAAAGGCCTCCCTGCTCCCCTCACCCCCGGGCCACCCTTCTTCTTCAGGTGCTATTCCTTTAACCCAAGAATGTCCTGGACTCCTTGCCCCATAACTCCTCAACTGGAGGAAGCTACCTGCTGGCTGAATCTTGCACCCAGCTCAATATACCTCCACAACCCCTGTTCCTGCCAGCCTTTCTCCCTGTCCCATCTGTCTGTTCAAGTGTGACTACCCACCTGTGGGCTGTTGTCCCACACCCTGCAAAACTGCCTCTTTGAGCCCCTTACTTTCTTGCAACAGCATTACCCTTGAACTCCCTAGGATCTAAGTTGGACTGCCCTATCTTGTCCTCTGAGAAGTGGTCTCCCCTTGCTCCTTAATGTGATGATAATCCTTTAACAAGCTAGTACCAACCTGGTCTAGGAAGCTTCCCCTTCCTAGGTCCCTCTGTCTCTTCTAGGCCCTGTCTGGCCCCACTGCCTTTTCCAGTTGCACCCTGTGTCTACTTTCAAATTACCATCTCAAGGGCTATCCTTGGCTACCTCCCCCTGACCATCCTGACTCCCACATGTAAATGTAGGACAACAGAACCCCTGTATGGCAGTAGCCCAGGCTGACCTCTCCAGCAGAGGCTGCAGAGCACAACTCAGGCTGAAGTTCTCATGATCAGTCTTCATTCCTCCTCATGGGCCACCGGTTTCACCCTATTCTGAGCTACACGAAGACCAGTAGCCTGCTTTAGAAGACATGCAGTGTGTGCAGCTACAGAGCCTAAGTGACAACGAAGAGCCTCACAGTACAAATGCTCCTCCTCAGGTTGTGTCGTAGGAACTGAGGTCTTCCACATAAATAAATGGGCCACTTCAGTGGGTCCAGAGGGGTTTTAATAAAAACAGTTGTCCATTTTGAGACTCTAGAAAAGCTATTTTTTCCCCTGAGTAAAATTAATTAAGAGCAACATAAAATTATTGCAAATTAGCTATGTGTTCTGTGTGAGAACTCGCCAAGTCTCCTCGGTGGGCTCTACAGCATACCACAAACAGCCCATGCTGGTGGATCCATCCAAGCCCTTTTTAAAAAAATGCTGGGCAAGTCAGCTGCATTCATCTCAGCATAGACAAGATCTACTCTGTTTTGTTTGTTTGTTTGTTTTTTTATTTTATTTTGTTTTGTTTTTTGAGACAGGGTTTCTCTGTGTAGTTCTGGCTGTCCTGAAACTCACTCTGTAGACCAGGCTGGCATCTACTCTGATTTGCCCAGATCAGATGCATCCTCTGGGCCAGGCTGATCTCTCATCTTAATTGCCTCCATCTCTCCCAAGGATTCAGTAACTGGATCATAAAGATGCTGTCAGGTCCAAACTCCAATTCCCCACAAGACAGCATACATGTTAAAAAATGACAGTACAGGCTCATGGCAAGTTAGACTATAGAAGGACTGCTAAAAGCCTACAGTCAGCAATCCTTAGGAACCTGTGAAAAGGGTTTGTGCTCACAAAGGAGTCATTTCCATTATCTTCTCTTGGTTTTGGCAAAAGGGACATGGGGCTCTCCACTGACATATACCTGCTGCTGCACATTAAAGCCCATGCTAGCCTCCAGCCTCCTTCTGTCCCTATTCATACATTTTATGTGTTTCAAAGTTCTCACTAGACTCCTGGTCCTCCTCACCTCCCCTACTCCTCCACCCTCTCTATATAATGCAAGGTCTCACCTCCTGCCTCTTCCATTCTTGCTTCTCTTAAACATAGTGCTGTCTATGGATGACTGGGCCAGAGGTCCTCACAGACAGGAGTGCCACTTGGTGATCTGAACATGATCCATGCCTCATCTAGCTGACCATGACATACACTTCACCAGACCTCTTCCCTTCAGATCTGCTTATATAGCTTTGGGAGTTCAGTATCTCTGCCACCCCTATGTTAGGTAGTTTTTGAAAAACTCATACCTGTCCACAGAGCTGAGTATGTCAGGCACCCAAAGAACAGGCCCAGGTCACTTACCCATACCAGTAGCGGGGATCGCTGGAAATGCAGTGGTTCAGGTTCCGGTGGGCCAGAGCCTTCTTCTTGTTGAGAACAAACTCCTGCAGTTTCATCTTCACTTCTGTGCTCGCCACAGCACCTGGAAGTGAAGCAGAGAGTGAGGAGGAGGAAGCAGTGTGGAGCAGGCAGTGAGAGGCACAAGGCAGGAAGGCATCTCCCTCTGCAGTGCCCTCCCAAGGCCAGGGAGCTTTAAGGGGAGGTGTTCTATCCAAGCACTGCATGAGTGCACTCTACTGAAACCCAGACTTCAGGCATGAGAATGGCTTGTTAGCTAGCACAACTTTTTCTTCAGGGGTTTCAGATCCTGGCGCTAAAGTTTCAGAGCCGAGTGCCAGAAGCATGGTGGCTTCACTCTTTCCACTGAACAAGCAGCAGAGTCTGATTAAGTTCCACACAAATGGGATCCTCTACACAGCTACCCAGGAGGACAAGGTCTGTTCTACTGGATAGCGGGTAGTCAGCGTGCTACACACACTACAGTGTATGGCTTTCCTAGGACCCAGTGCATGTCTGTACCCTTCTGCCTGGTGCCAAACACTCCGGTGGGCAGATATTACCATAAGTTGTGTTTCCACAGCTTTCTTGTGGTGTGGTGACTGTTGCTGAAAGGTATATTAAAGAAAGCTATGAGGTTGCAGAGCAGACTACACAAGGACGCCCCTACTCACCCTGCACAATCTGTGTTCTACAGAGCTACTGCCAGATACCTCACTACAGTGCCTATGCATCCTTGTACTGGAGAATACGGTAAGGGGTTCCTGCTAGAACACAGTATTCAAATACCATCTTGGATGGTCCCAAGTACTGCATGTAGCACAAAGGACCAAAAGAGCGATCCTATCACACAAACATCATCAAGATATTTTGCTAATACATTTTCCAATGGTTGCACACTGACACCCGGCTCCTTCCACTGGGCCTCAGGGATAGATATTGTCTTCTCAGGGTTAACTTCATGCACGCAGACACTGGCACCCTGAGGAGCTCTGACAGCTGTGGGACCTACTGTACTGCCTTGGCTTGGCTTCATCTCCTGGCTTGGTTCTTCCAAGGAGTGTGTGTGTGTGCGCGCGCGCACGATGGGGTGGCCATGCTGGGGTTTTGGGGGTGGTGTCTCTGGACATTTCCTAGTTGCCTAAGTTGTTTGGCTGCTTGTGTAATTTGTTGAGAGCCTACACATTTAAACCGTGGAAACAAGGAAAACCTTCAGTAGGCATTCTGAGGCCCAGGTTGTGGGTGGAAGGCATAGAGGTCAGGTGACGGTCTGGAGGTGAGGTACTGCATCCATCCGTCCTCGTCTCATTTCCAGTCAAGAGTCTGGATGTGTGACAGTCACACACTTACTTCTTATGAAGTCTATTCTGGATTTCTTGTCACGGCATGCCACATCCTTCCCTCACCTTTTTGGTAAAGCTCTGCCATTGACTTTTTTTTTCCTTTCAAGAATTGGATAAGCACTGGGGCAAGGGACCGAGACTCCCAATGAGCATTAGCAAGCCCCTGAGGTTCAGTCCCCAAGACCACCAATCACGCAGACATCCTTTCAGCTAGTCTTCTGTTCTGGTCCTGGGTTCCTTTTCTCTGCAGGCTCTAAAGCCATCTCAGCACATGGGCCTTGAGTGGTTAGTTACTACATCTACAGATCGAGTGCCCCTTCTCACCTCCCACACCTGACCAAAACAGAGTTATTGCTGGTTACAGCCCGCTGCTCCTATATGGCAGCCCAAGTGCCCAGGCTGACACACTGATCTGCAGTCATGGAGAGTGGAGGGTCTACAGACTCTATGATCCTCCAACACTACTCACCCACACTCAAGTCCCACTGTCTGTCAAGGCATAGACTTAGAGGGACTGTGTGGTTATGGAACTGTCTGCTCTATGCATGACACTCCCAGACACTCCTGAAAGCATCAGGCTAACACTGAACAGAAACACAAGTAATGTAAACCAAGAGAAGGGTAAAGCTTACAAACACACCAAGTGCCTCTACAATTGGCAGTAAATGAAATACCCTGTGGTGTGGTAGGAGCAGAGAGTAAGTCCACAGAAGAGCTACTTGAAAAGTGAAATCCAAGCCTACCAACACAGATACAAAGCCAACGTGACATCACTGCTAAACATAGGAAAAACAAAATTAGCATTTTCACCTTCACAAGGATGAAGACGTTAGGTTCTTTAATGCCCTGCCACTGAGTACCAATCCAGCCTGCCGTCATTTTCAGAGTAGCTCAAGGTTTTTCCCCAAGTGAGGACACATGCCCACCAGGGCTGTGCTTGTAGCCAATGGCATGTCATGGAGCCATGCTATCTGCACTCTGCCCAGAGGACAGACTTCTTGCTCTTGGACCTCAATGGCTGGCAGGCACCTTAGATCCCAAGTGTGCCCAAATGCGAACATGGTTGAGAAGGGTAACGCTGCTGTCACCTGCAAGGGAAAGTGCCGTGTACTCTCAAGAACTCACTGTCGGTGTGGTTTGATAACTTGCAACTAATGTTTTAAACTGTAAATGTTTATAGATGTATACAAAACTCACTAAATATTGAATAAAATCAGTTACGCAAAACCTTAAGAAATGAGATAAGGAACACTTTGCACTGAGTTGAAGATGCCTCCTGACATTTGCATCTGCAGGCACAAACAAGACTCCCCTTCATGGCTGAGCTGCCTGGGCCCAACATAAGAGCATCTCCCAGTGCTGGTCTGCTAGCTGCCTTCTCCCCACAGGACTGCATTCTTAGGGCTGCGAAGCTTATGCAAGTTTGCCAAAGACTCAACTGTGCAGTTTATTATTAATAATAAAACCTGACCACCCAAATCCACAAAGTGAAAACCACGGCTGCTGCCTGTGATGGGGCTGGAGTGCAGCTGAGAACATTCCAGCACAGGGTCAACAAGGGGTGGGGCTTAGCACATAGCACAGAGATCTTGTCTGACTCATAAACAGACCTGAGATGTTTTCTGAAGTCGTATTCTGTGAGCCTCGAGATAATATTTTTATTGGATCATTTTTGTAAACTCTGAGAAAGTAATTCAGACTGAGCTGCTTTTCAGCAATGAGAAAACTTATTTGTTGGCTGGTTATGGCACAAACTGACTGGCTGATGTTTAAAATTTGAACTGTAATCTTTTGATAAATAGCCACCATTTCCCCTATTCAACAAACAAACAAACAAGCCCAAAGCCAAGTACCTAAGATGCACACTGAGGAACATGTGAACCATGAATGGGGAAGGGAGTAGCTGGTCCAGGTCTGAGTTATGAGCACAGCCTAAGCACTGCCAGTGGACTGAGCTCTGTGCATGTGCTCTGCAGGGCAGCACTACCCTGCATGCACATGGTCCTCAGAGACTCCTGCGAGGACAGGGAGCCAGCTTCCTGGAGGAAGGCAGCCCACCATGCGTGCACTAGGCCGGCCATGAACCAGCTTACCCTGGTCAAGCTCAGCACTGGCTGCCCTTGAGCGCTGCTAAGGAGGAGATTCCTGACCTCGGGCTCCCTGCAGGTCACTTCGCAGGTCAGCTGGCCTCAGAGTCAATTCCAGAGGCTAAATCTGCACAAATGCTGTCTGTGTGTTGTTCTCAACAGGTCTGCACTCTACCTCAGAAAGGCCTCAGATGCCTTTCAGACATTTGCTCCCTAAGATCACTGTTGAGTGAGGCTTGACAGTGCATGGGTACATCATTCAGATTTAGCATATCATTCCAAAGACTGGCAAGGAAGCTACCTTGAAATTCTATCAGTTAAGATGAAAAAATTAAATATGTTCATATTTCAAGAGTAGAACACCACATTACTGATGATTCTAACTGTTAATTTTGTACATGAAAGCAATTTCTTAGTATTTGAAAATAATGAAATAGAGAAATAAGCTGATAAGAGACAATTAGCAATAAACTTAAAATATGCTTTTAAACAACTAATTTTAAAAATATATAAAATTATACTGGCATATTAGATGACTTCCCGATTTACATTTAGAATTTGGCATAATAATAATAATCTTTACACTTAAGCTTGAGAACAAATTTACTTGACAGTCATTTAATTCTCTTGAAAACATAAGGACTTTGTTTTAGAAAAGTCCATTTGGAAATAATCCTAATCAAATGAGGATTCCTTAAAGGTGAGATGTCAACTGTGTAACCTAAACCTTTACAAAGGCAAGCCTCTAACCCAAACAAATCCTTTCCATGCAGCAAGATGCAGACCACGAATGGAACAAAGAGGAAGAGAGTCCAGAGAGCTGAGGGCTCCAGACTGTACTAAGCAGTAAGTCAGGGGTCAGGGGTCAGGGGTCCAAGGGTTAGCCTGGTCACACCTGCTGGGTCAGGAGACCTGCAGGCTTTCTAAGGCCTCTACTAGCAGCTCAGGAACACTGGGGGACCTGGGACAAAGGGTTAAGCTGAACAGACAGGGGCAGAGAATGAGCCACCATGGTTGATGGTTTCCTTGTAGGTACCTGATGATCAGAGAATGAGTACCACAGAGGGCCAAGGCAGCAAACTCTGGAGTGCAGGGAAGAGGAAGCCTCACAGGCTTGAGGCAGGCCCAGAGAGTGTGCCACCCATGTAAGAAGGCCTGGCACTCACCTCTGATCAGCTCCAAACCCTTCAACAAGACAACTGAAATATTTTAATGCATCTGGGCCACATCACAAAGCAAACCGGAAACCCTGTCTCTAGGCCAGTGAACCACATCTCAGCCTTCTATTCAGAGATATCCTGAAAATGGGAAAGGGTGACAGAGGGAAGGGAGGAGAGACCCAGCCAGAGGGGCCATTCTAAAATAACTAACTATGGATGGCAGAAATCCCATGGAAACTATAAAAGTCTAAATAACAATGTGAAACTGGTTATCTAGCAAATGAAAAATCCATCAGACAAATTTAACACAGCAGTTTACTTCACAGGAAAATATCAAATTAGTACAGTAGACATCTGAAGAGAAGCAATCACTACAAGGAAGCAAGTGGGAAAAATGTAGGGGTTGTAGAAAATAGCCCTAACACATGGAACCAAAGTCTCAAATACACTGCACTAGGAAAAAAATGCAGTGGGCTTTTTTATTCTTAGCTAAATGGTGAGAATACGCAATTCTAAAATTTTATTAAAGTATCAAACTATACAGACTCCCAAGGGAAACAAAGGACACTGCAGTTAAACACATATCTGAAAAATAATTCAAATATACAATGGAAAAAAAGAAAGCATCTTCAATAAATGGTGCTGGTCTAACTGGCTGTCTGTATGTAGAAAAATGAATAGATCCATATTTGTCAAGTCCAAGTGGATCAAGGACCTCAACATAATACCAGATACACTGAACCCAATAGAAGAGAAAGTAGGAAAGAGCCTTGAACTCATTGGCACAGGGGGAAATTTCCTAAACAGAACTCCAATGACTATGCTCTAAGATCAAGAATTGATAAATGGGACCTATGAAACTAGAAAGTTTCTGTAAGGCAAAGGACATAGTCAATAAGACAAATCGGCAGCCTACAGATTGGGAAAAAAAATTCACTAACCCCACATCAGCTAGAGGGCTAATATCCAAAATATATAAAGAACTCAAGAAGCTAACCACCACAGGGCAGTGGTGTCACACGTCTTTAATCCCAGCACTTGGGAGGCAGAGGCAGGCGGATTTCTGAGTTTGAGGCAAACCTGGTCTATATTCCAGGACAGCCAGGGTTACACAGAGAAACCCTGTCTCAAACAAACAAACAAACAAACAAACAAACAAAAACCCCAACAACAACAAAAAAGGGGGGGGCAGAGAAGAAGCTAGCCAACAAAAAAACCAAACAACCCAATCAAAAAAATGGGGTATACAACTAAACTGAGAATTCACAACAGAGGAATGTTGTGAATTGGCTGAGAAGCACCTGAAGAAATGTTCAAAGTCCTTAGTGATCAGAGAAATGCAAATCAAAATGACCCTGAGACCCTGATTGATGACCTTAAATCAATCAGGATGTCAAAGATCAAAACCTCAGGTGACAACACATGTTGGTGAGGATGTGGAGAAAGAGGGACACTCCTCCATTGCTGGTGGGATTTCAAACTGGCACACCACTCTGGAAATCAATCTGATGTTCCTCAGAAAATTGGAAATACATCTACCTGAAGACTCAGCAATACCACTCTTGGGTATATACGCAAAAGCTGTCCCAGCATGCCACAGGGGCACCTGTTCCACTGTGTTCATAGCAGCCTTATATGTGACAGCCAGAAGCTGGACATAACCTAGATATCCCAGGACAGAAGAATGGATACAGAAAATGTCGTTCATTTACACAACGGAATACTGCTCAGCTATTAAGAACAAGGTGGTGGTGCACACCTTTAATCCCAGCACTTGGGAGGCAGAGGCAGGGGGATTTCTGAGTTCGAGGCCAGCCTGGTCTACAGAGTGAGTTCCAGGACAGCCAGGGCTATACAGAGAAACCCCGTCTCAAAAAGCAAAAAACAAAACAAACAAACAAACAAACAAACAAAAGAACAAGGATGTCCTGAGTTTTGCAGGCAAATGGATGAAACTAGTAGCCAGATATGAGATTATCTCTGAACAAGAAACAACAAATGATGGTAATTTCTGAAGGAAATAAGATCTTCAGAGCACCAAGAGAAAATAAATATTAACCTAATTAAATCTAAACTCAGTAAAATTAACCTTTAAAGATTAGAGATAAAAATTCATCCTCACTGAATTCCATTAAAGAAAGGGAAGGAAAATCTCAACAGATGAAACCTCAGCCACATGGAGAAGAGTCACACCTGAAAAGGAGACTGTGAGTCCTAACTGAATCAGACGGACGCTCTGTGAACTGGAGTTGATGTGATGGAGTCAAGCAGGCCGTGCTAAGCACAGCTGTGATCAGGAGAGGAGCAGCAGAACAACAGTTACAGGAGAAGCTGGCAGGAAAGGAAATGGCATCATTAAAATCCAGAGCAAGAAAATGGAATGACAAGAGGTCAATAATTGGGGTTTGCAAAGAATGGTGAACTCATAAGCATAAACATATCAATATGGAAAAATCAATTAAAAGACAAAGTTAGACTGTGTCAAAACTTATTGAATATAGATAATGTTGTCCTTAGAGAAAAATTTAGTTTTACATTCAGATGTCAGAAGAAAAGGCTGGAATCAATGATTAAGATAAAAAAATTCTTCTCACTAAGTGAGAAGGATTCAGAAACCCTAAGAAAACAGAAGACAGAGGGAGAATATGGTTAATAGAAATGAACGAAGTAGAAGAGACTGTCCATAAAGCCAAAAACAAGAATTCTAAATAGACTGACCTAACTGGTAAGTCTCTGGAGCAGCAGGTCTCAACCTGTGAGTAGTGACCCATGTATGAGTTGAACGACCTTTTCACAGGGGTCACCTAAGGCCACCAGAAGACAAAGGTATTTACATTATGATTCATAGCAGTAGCAAAAGTACAGCTCTGAAGTGGTAACAGAAATAATTTTATGGTTGGGTGTCACAACACCATGAGGAACTGTATTAAATAATTTTATGGTTGGGGGTCACAACACCATGAGGAACTGTGTTAAAAGGCTGGAGCATTAGGAGAGGTGAGAATCACTGCTGGGGAGAGGCTAAAGAAGAAACTCAATGAAATCAAACACCCATCAACTGAGAAGGTGCCAATATCCAACACTGAGGATGTGAAATGGGAAAGCACCACAGTTCATACAGACCAAAGAGAGCCCAGCCTCAGGCCAACACTGCTGAAACACCAAACTTGGCAAGGCATTTCAAGAAGGAAAATGCTGCCCATTTCTGTACTGCCTGTTCTGTGTATCAACTTGACACAGCTAGAATCATTAGTAAGGAAGGAGTCTTCAGTTGAGGAAATGCCTCCATGAGGTCCAGCTGTAAGACATTTTCTCAATTAGTGATCAGTGGGGGAGGGCCCAGCCCATGGTGGGTGGTGCCATCCCTGGGCTGGTAGACCTGGGTTCGTAGTCCTGGGTTCTATAAGAAAGCAGGCTGAGCAAGTCAGGGGAAGCCAAGCCAGTAAATAGCGCCCGTTCATGGCCTCTGCATCAGCTCCTGCCTCAAGGATCCTGTCCTGTTTTAGTTCCTGTTCTGACTTCTTTCAATAACGCTACAATATGGAAGTGTAAGCTAAACAAATCCTTTTCTCACAAATAGAGCTGCAGACATACAAAATACAAGCTAACTCAGCATGCAATACATAGAAAAAGATACTGCATTATGATCAAGGTGAGGAGGGCTATTTATAAATGTTAGATAAAATTTCTATCCCAATAGATCTATTTGCTACATTCACTAAATATGCCAGAAAAAAAAAATCCTATGACCACCTCGAAAGGATGCTGAAAAATCTGAGGAAAATCAGTATCTGTGCATATTCAAACTCAGCACTAGCAAAGGAGGGTAAGGTGATAAAACCAACAGGCCAGTGAGAAAGGCCTTCTGGAACAACGTGCCTGCCTCCAACAGCAGAGGGGAGTCAGACTGTCATTTTAATCCATCATTCTAGTGGAATCTTAGTTAGGTCAGTCAAGTAAAGATTGGAAAAACATAAGGGCATTCTGGTCGGGACAGAAGAAACAACCTGCCTGTGTTTATGGAGGCTGTGCCTCTAATAGGCTGAAAACCTGACCCACCCTGCTGGTAATTAGAACATGAGTTTAGCATGGTTGCTGGGCACAGAGTAAAGAGTCAGCAGGTTGCTAATTGCTTTTAAAAATTGCAAAACCAAGCTATGCACAATAGTGTTAACCAATCAGCTGGCTTGAAATATGCCTGGTAAAATACATGCAAGTTTCCTGAACAAACAACTCTAATATTTTTGTAAGAAAAAATTAGAAAGGCCCAAAGAATACTGAGGTATTAGGAATAATCAAGGCTATAAAATATCACATCTCACCAACTGGATACACGGAGTCAGTCTAAGGATCAGGTAAACTCAGGACATGTCTGAATCAGTTTTAAGATTTTCAATGAAAATACAAAATCCCAAGAGTAGGGAAGATAAGCACTGCTGGGTCTAGGCTCACTTCCAGGCTGTGGTGACTGAAGCTACAAGTACTGATGCAGTGACAGCAAGGGCTAACGTCACTAACAGGGAGCATGGAAGCACATGGATGCAGACACTGATTCTCAGAGATCCCAGAGCAGCCAGATGCACACCCTAAACTATGCTACACACACCACTTCCAGCAGAATGAACATCCACACAAGTAGGAAACTACTCAAATGCAAAATGGTTTGGGTGAAATGTGTTCTTTAAATCACAACCCAAAAGTACACAGAGAAAACTGAGAGTCTAACAAACAGCCTTATGATCAAAAAGTCACCCCTCGAAGGGAGAAAAGGCCTGATTAAGCACAGGACTCACAACTAGCACTGTTCCTTAACATGCAAGGAGCAGCTCCACAGCAAAGCAAAGGAGCTCCTACTGTGCTTCAGCACAGGCAAAGGCCTGACGGAACATTTCCTGGACGGAAAGCTCTGCCAGGCTAGTCGCAGAGACTCACACTGCACCTCAGTGGTGCAGCGCTAGATGCTAGAGGGATCTACATCCACTACAGAGTGGGGACTGAGATAAGTGACAGCAGCAGCCCTGGGGAAGGGTAAAGCCACGGAAGCTCTGAGGCCCTGCCGTCCAACTGCTTGGGCTCTTTGCTATATGCCCCGTAGGTGCTAGCTCCCCATTTACTCTTTGTTGTAGACCTATCTGTCTGCATCTTTGTATATCACATGCCAAAATGATTTTCAAACAATGTCAAATAACAGACTTTACAAGAATGTTTTAAGCATACGCATCTTGTTATGTGGTACAGATGGAGATTAAAATTCATATAAAAATTTGCTACAATAATTTGTTAAAATGGCTAGCCATTTTCAGTGTTTGCAGATAAAAGATTTTGGGGGTCTGTCCATGTAGTGGTTTGATTGAGAAATGTCCCCTACAGGCTCATGTACTTGAATGGAGTACCAGTTGGTGGCGATATAAATCAAAGTTAGGGAACCCTTAGGAGGTGCAGCCTTGCTAGAGGAAGTATGTCATGGGTGCAGGGCAGGGTTTTTGAGGGTTTATAGCCTCCCCTCCCATCCCATGAAATGTGATCAGCCTGGTTCCTGCTTCCGCTGACGTCTCTACCATAATAGACTCAGCCCCTCTAGAACTATCAACCAAATGAATTCACTTTTCCTTCAGTTGCTTCATGGTATTTCCATCACAGCAACAGGAAAGTAACTAATGCAATCTACATGGTAGATTTCAGTAATAACATGCTACCTGTGGCCTCTTTGCTAGGCTAAACTGGGCTCTTCTTGGGGAGGTCAGTCCCATCAATGGAGGAGTGGGCCTCAAAGCAGGACTGGCAACACACAGACTGTGCCTTCAGCTGCATGTCCACCTATAGGCTGACACCCACTTTGGGGGTACTCAGAAAACCTTTCCAAAGGAGGGGAAACACAGGATTGTCCTCAGAGTCAGAAGGTGATGTGCTTTACGGCTTTACTATTCTGTGCATCACTGAAGAGTACTGCCAAGCAGTCTAAAGATGCCTGATTCAACGTGGGAGCCCCAGACAGCCCCTGCACTCAGGCTCATACTGAGTCATTCTTGACACCTGGATGAAGTCAGAAGCAGGGCCACTTGTTGGCCTCCAGGCCCAATTAAAGTGACCTGAAACAATCATCCTGAAGACACTGATGACTCCTGCGTGGGGTGACGAGCCCCTCCAGAGCTGCCTGGGGAAGCAGCACAGGCAACAGAGGCAGCGGGGCCAGCCCTGAGTCCTCACTGTGCCTTCCCATCAGCACTCACTCTCTTTGCCCTTCTCCTTGTTCTTGAGCTGCTGCAGCTTCTGCTCACGGTGCTGCTTCTCCAGCTCCTGCTCTTGCCGGTGCCGCTCCAGTTTCCGCTGGTGCTCCAGCAGCTCCTGCTGGTGCTTCATGGCCAGCATCTCCTGCTGCTGCTGCAGGCAGAGGAGGACAGAGGTCAGAGCCCTGGAGACCCATGGACACCCAGGAACCAGCCCACCACTCCCTGACTGGGGTTCCCCAGGTGCCGCCTGTCTGCCTGCCCATTCACCTAAGGTGCTACAGAGGGGGACAGGATGCTGCGACCTAAAGTTCCTCTGCCCATTTAAGGACAAGATTCACAAAATAGCCTTGGATCTCTGCAGAGCACTCAGGAAGAGTAGGTGACTTTGTAGGCTGTGAACGCTCTTTGAGTATGCCCCAGAGAACAGAAATGGTGAGGCTAGCGAGTCCAGCTGCCAGGCATTTCCTTAGACATGAAGACTCCTGAAATTCCACCTCAGGGATCCCTCCACCAGAGTCCACATTAAGAGTGTGCTTGCAACATACAAGGTAGGTCCAGAGGCAAGCCCAAGATTCTCAGAGTGAACACAGAGACAATATGTGTGCCTCAGATGTGCATTCACCTGGAGGAATGCTGCCCACCTCAGAGCAGAATTAGTACCACTGGGCAAAAAAAGCACGGGGCTGAGTCACAAACAAGCAAATTCAACAGGGCATCGGATAAGTTCTAGAGCAGAAAATAAAAAAGCCACTGAAACACGACAAATAAACTGGTGAGGGGACAGAGCGGTTGGGGGGAAGGAATGTGGGGGACACTATAGGACATGCGTCACCCACCCATAGCCATGAAAATACATGTCATAGCACACCTAAAGTCTGTTTATCTTTATGTAGACATTAGAGCTTATGTTTCAAGATATGGCGCATCTAATGGCATGAAAATATAAAGTCCTTATAAGAAATAGTTAAATACAGAAGGTAAAGAAGAGGGACTGCAGGACTTATGATATAGATGAACACTGTCGTAAACTCCTAAGAATGTAATGAGCTGCCCATACCAAGGCTGAGGCACAAAGAAAGTAAGGATTCTTAGACATGGTCAAATGAATGGGAAAGTGCTTACCCTACTGGTCACATCCCTGTCCCTGTACTTGCTTCCAGCCCGAGCATGTAACTTCTTAGGGCCTCTCACTTCAGCAGGGCCATTGGCTCCTCTTCCTCTGGCCCGAGAGCTGTTTCCAACCTTCACTAAATTAGCAGGTGGCCATCCTGCTAATTGGCACTTTTTGTTGTTGCTCCCTCATGGAATGAAGAGTGGCAAGGAGCAGTGATCAAGGAATTGCCAACCAGGTGGCCTATAGAACTTTCTATGGAAAAAATATGACACAGTGTGTCCTCACTCAGAGTGAGTGATCAATGATTAAGTATGGAGACAGTCTAGAACTGAACGTTCAGCCACTCAAGACTGTGTAGGTCACAGCACAGAATACAGCTACGACAGGAAACCAACCAAGGCTTGGGAACTTTGGCGTGCTTTTCACGTAGACCTCAATCCTACAGCTTTAGAAGGAACCTGTGAAGCTAAACTGCTAACCTTGCTTGCCAACTGATTATATCTGGAAGCTACTGAAACACCAGGTTGTTGGGCCCTCCTGTGAGGCATTTTCTTTTCTCTTTTTCTTCATTTTTTTTGAGACAGGGTGTATAGGCCTGGCTGGCCAAGAACGCAGAGATGCCTCTGCCTGCTGAGTGCAGGGTTAAAAGTGTGCACCAACATGCCTGGATTTGTGAGGGATTTCTTTATCAGATTATTTGAAGCAGAATGAGCCACCCTAAATCTGAGCCACACCTTAGGTGGCAGCACATATAAAGGAGACAGGAGAAGGGAACTTTGCTTTTGTCTGCTTGCCTTCACTCTCAATGGCAAATTCATCTGCCCTGTTGCTGATACATTCATTCCTTGGCTGGTATTATAGCCTACTTCTTTGGGATTCCAACATAGATTGAAGATCAGGACTTCTGTGCCAGACTGGGCTTATTAAGACATCCAGCCTCAGAGATTGAGCAATTACTGTATTCTTGGCCTCTCCATCATGAGACTACTAGACCAAAGCCTGTAAGCCAGTCTACTAAACCTCCTTTAGTGTATGTGTGTATGTATCTCCACGATATCAGTTCTGTTCCTTTAGAGATCCCTGACTAAGAACAGTTCAAAAAGGAAACTAAGGCAAAGAGGCAGCCTAATAAACGTTTTGCCTTAGGTGGGCTGGCTCCTGAGCAGTTTCGATGATGCCCATGTGGGAAAATAGTTAACCCTTCAACATATGCTTGAATATATGAGCTAGCACACAAATGAGCTGTGTGAGGGCCAAGCATGTGCACAAATGAATGTACACCAGTGTGGTTTCAGTGAACATGTGTGAAGATGGCTGCATTTCACACATGGGATGTGTGCACTTTATACCTGTGGATGTTGCCTCATGTCATTTCCAGCAAGATTTTATGGAAGACAGAGAGATGTACCCAGAGATATGTCCAATCTCTCTGATGCTGGGTGATCACTCAAAAGAGGAGCTGAAGCCAACCTTCACGGACTACATACAGTGCTGCCAGGAGGTTAGTGCAGCCACAGCTTCCCTGACACAAACGTCTCAAGGTTCATGCTTCTAGAAGTGCCCAAGCTGCACAGAAGACCTTCTTGTACTCTCCTCTAACCACAGGCCTTGCAGCTCCCTGGTTGGACTCCTTCCCAAGTCTGTCTGTCACCAGCTTCCACAGTCAACTACAGCACTGGGTAGACTGAGGGGGTGGGACTGTAAACTGCTCTGAGTTTGTTCCAATCAGAATCACAATATGCCACTTACTCAGCATGGGAAATTCAAGTCACATCATATCAAGAATGTGATGGAAAAGTGACAGCAATTGTATAATTGTTTCTACCCCAACAGTCAAACCTGTGTGGCCTAGGCAGAGAACTCAGTCACTGAACTACCAGCATGAGCAAATATGAATATAAGCATGAGCAAAATAAACAGGGCCACCAGCTTATTCATACCATGGGCATAGTAAAAGAGGTGCTGGACCCTGTCCTGTAAGGCTATCCTAGAAGACTCAGGCAAATTCTCAGGCTACCATACCTATACCGTAGCACACCCTGGAGCTGACTTAAGCTAGTCCTGCAGAGTGAGCCTCCCTGGCCGTGCTTCCCTACTGCTACAGAAGTAACCCAGAAGAGTTTAGAGCCTCACAGGACTTCTCAGAGCTGTCCAGTCACAATTGTGGTCAGGTGCAGCAAAGATTTACTGGGCAGACTGAGCAGGTGGCACTGTCTGTGCCATAGTCCCAGTCTGTGTAGACTTTTGAGGGCTCTCCTGAGAAAATCAGTTACTTCTACAAACATATTCACTAAGAAGATCATGGGGCAAAGCCAGGTGTATGGCAGGTTAACTGGAGAGGGTACAGGGATTCCCCATAACAGCTCACAAAAGGGACTGGGAGAACACTGAAAGACTGCCCAGCCTGCCCAGACCCTATAATTGGTACCTTCCCACAGAAAGGCCACCTGCAGAAAGCTTAACACTGTGTCCAGCAACAGTAGGTGCAGGGGGAGCCAGTGAAGGCCAGTAGAGACTCCTGGCTCTCTGGTCTATATTTCAAACAGCCACTAAAATGGCCTCTAAAGTGGCTCTCTGCCCTGAGCTGGCAGCATACTTCAGCAGACTGCGAGGTGACACAGCAGGAAGGAAAGATGGACAGGCCAGCTGCCTAGCCTGGCTTGGTCTGCCCTCACAGAAGCACCGCACACTTTGCTAGCTGTCTTCCACATGCTTCTCTGGGCAGCAGTACTGCCCCACAATGAAGACCAAATGACAGGGAGTGTGAAAACACTCTGAAGGTCTGATGTGAGGTTGGCATGTGGACTTCTACACCTTTATCTTGAGTCTGTTTCTAAAAGGCATTCCCTAAAGAGGATGGTGTCTTACACAGGACAGCTGAAAGTTAAGAGGAATTTATCAGTGAGTCACAACCTAGCTGGATGGATGGGATGAGGGACCAAACTCAAGCAATTTACAGTCTTAAAATTGCATCTTCACTTGGCCCCTTGTTGATAGCAGTCAGTATAGATAAGTCTAACATAAGTCAGGATCTAAGTTCCTCCCAGCCAATGGCACTGAGCCACTGAACACAGCTCCAGGACTTATAATAATTTCAGAACAGTAACATTTTTCTATCCTTTATCAAATTAAACAATTTATAACACTTTGCACTAAAAGTAAAGGCACAGAGACTAGGCCATATTCTCTATTAGCTTCATTCCAAAAGACTGCTCCCAGTCATTCTAAGGAAGCCCAATTGTGAGGAAAGAGCCATGGACTGTAGGGCTGTCAGAATAACATATGTGAATTAGGGTCAGAGAGTTCTTAAAGGTATGATGGTGGTGTCCACAGGTAAAGCATCCTCAATGGATTACTAGGCAACTGGCATTAGGTTAACTCTTTACCTGCTTTAATCACGTTTGGAAAGCAAACATGGTAGCATTTTGAAAAATAATAGTGCAATTAGTTTATAATCATCCATTCAAGAAACAGCACTATACAACTAGCCCTGCTCAGAGTCACCCAACTCAGGAGCATGGAGTGGTCATTGCTGAAGTGTCTCTCTGTATTTTCCCTTAGTACCTAGAAGGGAAGCGAGAATCCTGTTATATAGTCACAAAGACAGGGAAACCTGAAATTGAAGAGGCACAGATTGCAAATAATGACCAGATTCCCAAAGATACCCCACAACAATGCTGCTGGTCCTGTGTGTGTCACAACATCTTGAGGTCATGTTGCTAGAGCAGAAAGAGCTAACCAGACCTGTGCTGTTCAGCCCATCACCACAGAATACTGGCAGTGACCCTCTGTGCCCCAGGCCCCTGCAGCTTTGCTTCTTTCCTTTCTTTGACCACATCTGTCACAAGGATCTCTCTCCTTGGCTCCCCAAGGGCAGGGCCTGTACTGTCTAGGGAGAAGACACCACTGAGTGTAGAATCCAGACCATAATAACAAGCCTCTGAAGTGCTGACCGTACAGTGAGTAAACTCACTACCATACCCAAGACTCTGCCAAGGTAGAGGGAGAATGGTGCGAAGAGATCTTTGGCAGATGCAATCCGAGTCACCACAGGACAGTTTAGAGTAAGATGACCACAGTGTGGTGGCCCACATGAGAATGGCCGGCATAGGCTCACATATTGGAATACTTGGTCCCCAGTTGGTGGAACTGTTTGGGAAGGGTTAGGAAATGCAGCACTAGGGGCAGGCTTTCGGGTTTCAAAGCACACATCATTCTCGGTCGGCTCTTTCAGCCTGATGACTGTTCCCAGGATGTGGCCTTGAAGCTATGGCTTGGGTGCTATGCCTCCCTGTCTATTCCCACACTCCTTGCCAAGATGGTCATGGACTCTCCCTTTGAAACAATGAGCCCCTAAATTCTGTGACAGAGAGCACAAAATATTGTGTTGAGAATAACTAGAAGATAAACCTTTGCAGGAGGCTAGTGTTGTATGTCTCTTGATATAAAAATGTCTGAAGTGGGAACAGGAAATTCTTTTTTTAGAAGAAAGGAAATATAGGAATTCTTCTATAAACTGCCTTGTCCATGGTGTCTTATCCCAGTCCTAGAAAAATAAGACAAACAGCCAATTTTTTCTAACAAAACAAAAACAGCAATAGCAGGCCCACTATTCTAACCAGAACTTAAATCAGGTTCACTTTTAAGCCAATGCTCAGTTTTGAGCCATACACTTTCCCCAAACTTAGTTTAATTGACCCCAACTTTTAAATTTATTGGACATTCAACTTAATAGACATTTTTTTCAGTGTAAATCCAATCAAACTTTTTCAAAGTAAACAAAGATATAAAAGCCTTCTATGCTAACAGGCCTGATGCTCAAGACAAGTGCTCATCCACTGTTTCAGCAGGACAGAGAACCTTCTGGGTCTCTAGGAAGCTCCCATTATCCCTATTGACCAGCCAATCAGAAGAGGTTACAGTCAAGCTCAAGTCTCATAACACATGGTACTAACATCATAATGCTGCTCATGGCACTGCTCCAACAGCAACCTTTCTGGCCCAGCCTTAACAGAGCTCAAGCTGAAGCAAAGGCCATTTAGGAAACTGTTCTGTGAACCAGAGGGGTACTCTTGACTCTACTATTCCTCAGAAATATTAGAGCCGTATGTGTGTGTCCTACAGCCAGATGTGCCCAGCTGATTTAAGAGGCACATAGACTTTACATGACGGATGTCCCCCACTCAGGCTTCTTCTTAAAGATGTGCGTTAGTTACTTTTTCCATCATTGTGACAAAATATCGGACAAAAGCATCTTAAATAAGTATGTATTTGAGCTCAGAGTTGGTGTGCTGGATAGTTCTTTGTGAACTTGACAAAAGGTAAAGTCATTTGAGAGGAGGGAATCTCAATTGAGAAACTGCGTTCATAAGAGCTGAGTTGCAGACAAGCCTGTGGGACATTTTCTTAATTAGTGATTGATGGGGGAGGGCCCAGCCCATTGTGAGTGGTGCCATCCAAGGACTGATGGTCCTGGATTCTGTAAGAAAGCAGGCTGAGCAAACTGTGGTAGCAAACCAGTAAAGCAGCACCCTCCCATAGCCTCTGCATCAACTCCTGCCTCCAGGATCCTGCCCTGCTTGAGTTCCTGTCCTGACTTCCTTTGATGATGAATGATCTGGAAGCATACCCTTTCCTCCCCAAGTTGCTTTGATCATGGTGTTTCACCATAACAACAGTCACCCTAACTAGGACAGCTGGTGCAAATACACACTCTACCATGGTGAGGACCAGTCACGAAGCAGAGAGAGATAAATGCTGTACTCAATGACTATCTCTTTTTCCTCCAGTCCAGGACCCCAGTCTATGGCACAGTGCTGTCCATATTTAGGGTGGGTCTTCCCACAGCGATTAACCCAATCTAGAGTGCCAAGACACGTCAGATGTTTGCTTCCTAGCTGATTCTAGGTCCTGTCAGGTTGACAATATTTAATAAGCAAAGGGTATTTTTCTGACTAGAAGTGATACCAAGGAGCTGAAGAGACAGCTCAGCAGTTAAGAGCACTGGCTGCTCTTCCAGAGGTACTGAGTTCAATTCCCAGCAACCACATGGCAGCTCACAACTATCTGTAACTCCAGTTCCAAGGTTTCTGATACCCTCACACAGATACACACACAGGCAAAACCAATGAATGTAAAATAAAAATAAATTATAGAAAGTAGTATCAAATACGAAATGAAGAATAAGTAAATCACCTACAGTTGCTTACCAGGGCATTGAGCTCAGCAATACAGAAAATCTAGACTTAAAACTAGACCCAAACCACCCATAGACACTGGGCCAACTTCCTCACATTACTGGGCCTCAAAAAAAAAAAAATACTGTGTGGTTTCGTATAAGGGATTTGTATAATCGTTTACATATATCCAGTATTTTCTATGAAAGCTGGTTCCTGATCCATTTTGACACTTAGGGACAGAGTTTAACATCCAACAGCCTGGTTTGTATGGTCTGGAGAATGTTCTACAATAGCTATACTCATCATTTTGAATGAGTGAGTTTAATAAGTATATATCTAAAATATAATTAATTTTATTTTACAGGATATGTACAGGATAAACAGCAAGTAGAGATAGCTAGAAACAACAGATATATAATATCTGGTTTGTCAATAGAAATAGACAAACCCTGTAATACACCATCAAACTAGACATGCATCGCACCGGCAGAGAAGCCTAGAGTGGCCCAAGTGAGTGTGCAGAAGAAACCTAACATCAGATTGAAGGCTTGGTGGGAAAGCCCCACCAAGGCAGTCAGCAGAAGTTTCCAACTTAGAATGTCTCTGGTGGAGCAAAGTATCCCTTCTCTTCAGGTGAAGTGTCCAATAAAAGAACAAACAACAAGAGACAGATATCATCAAATCCTGCTCACATATCTAGCAGAAACCAACTGGGGTGGCTGAGACAGGCAGTGGGAGTTCCTGGTTGTGCTTTGTCCATGGCTGAACTTACAGTTTCCTGTTCCCACAGCAGGCACTTTTATATCAGGAGACAAGCAACAGTAGCCTCTTTTGCAAATGGTTTACCTCCTGGCTGTTCCCAACACAATGTTTTATGTTCCCTGTCACAAAACTGGGAGTAGGAGGGTCAGCTTATCCCCAGACAAGGGATACTTTGAGACTAACATGCTTGGGTCTGACATGGGGAAAGGGAACCCCACTTCCAGAGCCAGCTTTTTAGTGAGTTCTAATACTACAAGACAATTTACCAGTAAAGTGTACATTACATTTCCCACGTAGAAGTATGGCTGCCTGATGCTTCCCAGAGTGAATGTACGTACTCATCTTGCTGCCACAGAGTATGTCTGGCCATGACACTTTTATTCCTCTGGATACCAGCAGGGCCAGAAAGTGTCAGGGAATCTGGGATAGTCACACACCTGGGAGCCACAGTTAGAAAGAGTAGCCAGAGCTGGGCAGTGGTGGCGCACACCTTTAATCCCAGCACTTGGGAAGCAGAGGCAGGCGGATTTCTGAGTTCGAGGCCAGTCTGGTCTACAGAGTGAGTTCCAGGACAGCCAAGGCTACATAGAGAAACCCTGTCTCGAAAAAACAAAACAAAACAAAACAAGCAAACAAACAAAAAGTAGCCAGAGAAGGGCCACTGTCACCTCTGCTAGTTCTCTTTGATGTGTACCAGACAGACCCAGTTTGAATAAATGTCATATTTAACATGTTAGCCTCAAAGACTAGAGGAAGAGAATGAGAGTTGTCACTCTGTAGATGGGAGCTACCAGGAATAGGCCAGCTAGCATGGGCAATAGCAGTACAGGCCCTATGGGCATGAACCCACTTGTTCCCCCATTACTGCTGTGGGACTCAAGCCAAGCTAAACTTGAGCGTGGGTTCTTCTTCCCTTCTAGCACTACACACAGAGTCTAGCTAGACCAGGCTCAAGATCACAAGTGGCTGTGGTGGTGCAGACCATACCAGCTCCCACAGCAGCTTCCCCGGAGCGCAGCTGCCCTGTTCTCAAGCCTTCCACATTGTACAAGGTCTATTAGTCTAACCAGATGTAGCCAAACAGCTCTCTTGCCATCTACCCTCACGTGACTTTAAAAAGATAACACTAGAGATAAAATGAGAGTAAACCAAGCACATTCTTGAAGACAGTAAAATCCAAGTCTGGTCAGAATGTGAGAAGGAAGAGATAGGACGCAATCAGACTGTTGTTGTAAATCCTGTCTGTCTTGATGGACTTAGACATTTACTTCCTTAAAGCTTCCAGTGTTCGATATGCTGTTTTGTAGCTTTATTTAAAGATGCTCAGAGAGCCTTTAAGGCAGAATCTCATGTGCTTTCCTGAGATAAGCACAGGGCAGGCTCCATTATGCTCTGTAGCCGAAACATACAAACAGAGCCTGAGCGTAGACCTGCTGACTGGCAGGACATGTTGTTTGTCCATGGTTTGTAATGGAGCATTTGGGATTAAAATGTCCCAGGGCTCTCAATGAGAAACCATTTCTATCTCCACTGGACCAACTGGCTCAAATCCAAAGGCAACCTCATTACAGCACCCTGGAAACAATTCATCCTTCCAGATACACTCAGCAGTGAGCCACACCCCCATGGGTCTGAGCCCATACACTCAAGTGTTAAAAACAAAAGCAGGTACACCGTCCACCAGGAAGGTCTAGGGAAGGAAGGCGAGTGCCAACAGTGGAGCCCGGGCCAGGGTTGGCGTAGGAGGTGTCCCGTGGGCCAGAGCAACAGCATCATTAAGGTATACAGGGTGTCAAGAATAACAGAGCAGTCTTAGGGCAGAGACCCAAAGCAGCACAGCAGCCTGTGTGTGTGTGTACCCCCTTAGAAAGGCTGTGCACCTCCTAGAGTATATAGCTCTTCTAAGCCTCACCCCGTCTATCAACAGCCAAACTCCAACTTCTGATCTTCAGACTTTAGCTCAGCACTGCACTCTCCTGGCCATGGCACGTTTAGGTGCCAGCAGGGCCTAGTCCTCAACATACTAATACACAGAAGGTGTCAGTGAACCTGGGAGAGCTATACAACTGATGGCCAGAGTCAGCAAACAGTAGCCAGTGTTAGTTGCTTGTGTCTTACCATATTCAAGGTTCTGTGAAGATTATCAGCTTCTACTGTTAACTTGTAAATATACAGAAAACTAACTCGTCTGCAGTCACCACAGCCCAGAAATCAGAATCGGGAAACACAAAGCCTAATGCTCAGGATCCAGGAGATCCTGGCACAAATGAGGCATAGTCAGGATGGTACCAGAGTGCCATCAATGCCCTTGAGTAGTAGGTGAACTTGTCACAGAGAACCCCAGGTACAGGGCTGGTCTGCATAACTTCTTTGGGCTTAATAAGTCTGAGCAGGTAACCAAGGACATGACTTCCCAGGTAGTGGGCAGGAGCACAGGTAGGAGCCCCATCATGAACAGGGCTTCAAGCAACATGCCCTGGACTACTTAGAACAAGTAGTGTAGAGGTTAATCTTCTCTGTCGACTTGGTAAGATCTAGAAGCACCAAGGAAACAATCCTGGGTGCATCTGTGAGGGTGTTTCCAGAAACTCTCTTAACAGATGGGAGGCCTGCCCTGAATGAGGTGGCACCGTTCCCTGGGTTGGGGCCCCCGATTAAAAAAGGAAAAAAAATTGCTAAATATCAGAAGTTCTCTTTCTCTGGATCCAGAAATGACCAGCCACCTCATGCTTCTGCCACCACACCCCACTGAGCACAGACTTATCAGACTGTCTCCCCTTTTCAACTCTGGGGTGGAACTAACCCTTTCTCCTTCAAGCTGCTATTTCTCAGGTACCTGGTCACAGTCCTGAGTAAAGTAATACCATCACCTTGGCCTCCGGGACCATACAACAGAGTTCCTTTCCTCTGGAGTTGACTTCCTGAGCTTGAGCAGCCGTCTCTACCGCTGAGACTATAAAGATCTTGGAGGCTAGCGCATGGCAAGGAGCACTCCGGCGCTGCTGCTCCTTCAGAGAGGCTGCGGTCTTGCCTGACAGGAAGATAGCAGTAGGATGTAAGTCAGGACTCTGCACAGGCAACTGCCTAGAGCTCAAAGCAGGAACTGTCCCACAGTGCCAGGAGGGTCTCACAGATCTTGAAAGGGTTGAGGAAGTTTCAGTTAATGCAGAAGAAGAATAAAAGAAAATGATTTTTGTTTGCAGATAACGAGTAACCCAGAAAAAAATCAATTATCACAAAATTCTATCCAGTTATTATAGATAACATGTAAGAATGAAATACAGGGCTTATCTATACACTGGCAGTGAGCATGAAAAATAAAAATGCAGAAACGTATTTATTCACAAAAGACAAAAATATGTTATGTCCCAGATTAAACATTTATATGCATTAAGTGAAAAATAAAAACAAGGATTTACTAGGGTAGAAATATAAATAAACAAATAACTTGTCTCTCAATTACAAATTCAATACTAGAAAGCCATCACCCCACCATCCAAAGTAATTCTTGGCATAATTGTGGGGACTTCATGAGAATGGCTGTGAAGTTCATCAAGGAAAAGAAACAGGCCTGAAAAGCCCAGGAAACTCTTGGCAGAGGGACACAGTGTAGGGAGATGAGCAGTCAGTCTAAAGTCTATGTGGGTACCATTGGAGCTGCATGGTGCCAAGTATAAGGATGTAGCAAGGGAGCAAGCTAGATACAGCCATAGACATGTAAATGGGACATAGACACATGAGAAGGAACAGTGGTGGCATTTTTAATCTGTTCACAAAGAACAACTGATTCATGATAGGAAAAGCAGGTGACTATTGTGTATCGAGTGAGAATGAATGGTGGAGGCTGGAATAATGTCCTTAGTCATAAAGAGCACTCCTACACCTTCAAGAGACGACCAGCACTGCAAGTGAAAACAACACAGCAAATCATAGAAGAAATGCAGGCAGCCACCAGGCATGCAGAGAAGCCTGACTACACTGGCAGTCATGGATGTGCAAGCCATGTGCTAGCTAACATTCTATCCACTACACAGATTAGGAGTCATCTGACAGGAGGGAACCCAAACTGAGAAATGCCTCCATAAGACTGAGCTGTCGGCAAGCCTGTAGCACATTTTTTCTTTAAAGAAAATTGATATGCGATGTGGCGGGGCCATGCCTGGGCTGGTGTTCCTGGGTCTATAAGAAAGGAGGCTAAGCAAGCCATGGGGCACAAGCCAGTGAGCAGCACTCCTCCATGGCCGCTGCATCAGCTCCTGCCTCCAGGTTCCCAGCCAAAGTTCCTGTCCTGACTTCTTTCAGTGATAGAATATGGCTTGCTTGTGGTCATGGTGTTTTTGCATTGCAATAGTAACCCTAAGACATGCAGGAAATGTTGGAGAGGATAGTGAGGCCAATGAAGGAAGGACAGATGGCCAAGGAGTGTACCTTATCCTGTTTCTTAGGCCCTAGGAGAGGTGGTCACTGCTAACATGTAGTACCAGCCCTATAGCAAGCCCCTGTGCCCAAGGGTCTTATATCATGGCAGTGTGGTCGCTCTTCTCTGCTCCGTGGCAGAGTGGATGTTCTCTAAGCCTTTCAGTTGCCTCCCATCCAGCCTCTCAGGATGCATCCATGGCTATTACAGGTGGCATGCCCTGCAATTTCTGAAATAAGTTCATTTTGGAAGGTCAGTTTCTATGTCACTCATTTTAGACTATCCATTGGCCCCTCAGGTTGGCACTGGATTTACATAGGAAAGGGGGAAGCTGAACGTCAGGATTCAGCTGAACAGTGCATGTATGACAGTTACAGTAATTTAATCCTTTAACCAAAAGGACAGGTGAGGCATACCAGGCTTAGAGGGAGCAGTACATACATGTGCATTCAGGATAGAGTGAGTGAGCAATCTTTTCCTTGAGGAGGGAACTGTTGTACCAAGTCCTAGTGCAGGGAAAGACTGGCCTGTACCCCAGGTCAACTCTGGGGCTTGAAGTCTCCATGGAGAAGGAGAGAGGCAGGGCCCAAGGCTATCTTGCTAACCCTATACTACTTTTCAAGTATAAACACTAGAAAGTGCATTTCTTTGGTAAAAAGGTACTTCTAAATACTAAAAATAATACTGCAAATGCACAAGGTGAGTATTCTGGGCCCCTGTCTTGATTTTCCATGCCACCTGGATCTGAAACAGCGGCAGTCTCTATAAGGGCAATTCCAGCTAATGACACAGCACAACCTCTCTATTCAGCCACCCCACCTTACCTCAGGATGGAGAGAAATGAGCAGAATAGCAAGGTTTGCAGCAGGGATAGGGTGATTCTGAGAATTACAACCCCTGGAAAGACCCTGTTTACCCCAAATTACCAACTGAAGTTTTACTTTAAAAACTACTCCAGTTCCAATTATAAATTCTATTCAAATTGACTGATGATTTAATGACACTAATTAGATTGTGTGTTCAAGAAATCTGTCTGACAAAGACCACTGCCAAGTGTCATTAACAATATGATGGCATGAAGAGAATTTAAACCATCAAAACAAAAGACTGCTAATGCAATGACACAATCACACAGACTAAAGACCTTTTTTAAATCTCAATTTTAATGAAGAAAAAAAAAGAGATTAAAACACAAAGGAAAATGTAACCTTGAATTGTTATGATGCTAAAGTTCCGCCTCTGGGGCCAGCTCTGAAGCTAGGTTCCCGGGCCTATGGCATCTTACTCACCTGGGCTGACATCAGATGTCTAAGTGCTAAGCAAGTCTGGTCAGAGATTGCAGCCTGGCTGATGGGACCCTAACTCAAGGGTCTTCCTTATGCTTCTTGCTCCTGTCCTGAAAACTCACATATGTAAGGAGATTTATTTCTGAGACTCACTGTTCAAACCATGGGAACACCTAATCATCTGACAGAACAAGAACACAACATTGACTATTCACTACACCTGCTAGAACCTCCTACTGCACATCCTGTTTATTTTCCTGTCGTGTTGCATGTTGCTGACAAGGATCGTGTGTAAAAACAGGAATGTTCAATGGTGGGGACACCACAGGTAAACTGTAGTTCAGCAGAGCTCCCTAGTCTGCCTTTGGCCAGGGTCTACACTGTGTCTAGAGGAGAGCCAGTACATGACCGGGTATGGCTGGTTCTGAGATAGCCAGTACAGTAAGGGTGTGTCCAGCTGAGGTCCACAGCCCTGAACCTGCATCTCATGGCACAGGGCTCACGTTACTGTTTTCAAGCGTTTGGTCTGGCCTTACTCATACCACCCAAAAGCCTGGAATTAGCATAGGTGAATCCCTGGCAGAGCGCCACTGTATACAGAGCCAGCTTTCAGAAAGGGACTCAGATGCAGAAAGTTGGCTACAGAACCAGCTCCTGGGACAGACAGGAACTCCAAAGCACAGCAAAAAGCTCACTGTTACAGGACAGCGGCCATGCTACAGGCCTGTGCAGAGAGGCAACGGAGCATCAAGACCTAAAAGCAGAGAGAAGGGGCAGACCGTGAACGTCTAATAACAGTGAGAAGGGACTATGGTGGCACTGTCAGGAAGCTGCTATCAAGGAGCTGTGGCCACACAGAACATAAAAAAAATGCTAAGACTTTGGGGTTAAATTGCTTTTTAAGAGGCACAGATAGGTGAGGCTATGGCTCATGTGAAAAATAAGGCAGCAGCCTGGTGAGGTGGCACTCAGTCAGTTGGCACATCAGGTCCACTGGGTGTCATTGCCTAAAATGACTTCTACTGCTTTCCAGCTGGCACATGGCCCCTTGCCTGAGGCCAACCTTAAACACCCAGCTCCTAGTCCTAGAAAACAGGACCCCATGGGAGGTGGGACTGGCAATCCACAGCAGAGCACTGGGCAATTCTCAGCAAGGCTTTCTTTCTTAGGTCTGGTGTTGGCCTCTCCTACCAGGCAGGAAAGGATTGGAAGATGAAGAGCCTGGGTCCTGGTAGTCAGTCCTTAACTAGCCCATTCCAAACCTAAGAGCATGGAGCAGCAGCAGCAACAGCAAAGGCCTCACATCCCAATACCAAAGGCCCCAGCCTCCTTACAGGCAGCTCTCAGGGCCCAGGGTGAGGTTTCTGGACTCTCTTTTCTCACAATGCCCAAGCAGGACAATGTTCTTAGCACACACATACCTGAAAGAGAACCCAGAGCTGCTACTGGGCCAGTTCACCAGGGTATGCGGGACTCTGCTATCTAAACCAGAGAAGAGCCTTATGCAGCCTCTTAGGAATCCACAGTATAGCCTATAGGTAGGCGTCATTGCCCAGGACCCTCCCATGGCTTATGAGACTGGTCTAGTGACGGTAGCATTGCAAAGTGGCTAGTGCCAGTCCAGGCCCAGGGGTCTAGATGCCAGGCCTCTCCATCTTGGTCCTGTTCTCTTTGGTGGGCAAGGTAGTTCTGGGAAAGCTGCTCCTGGGCAGTGACTGGAATAGGACAGCGATGTCTGACTGTACATCCTCCATCCTAAGCCTAGCTAGGCCTCAGATGAGACTACCCTGACCAACACAGTGCAATCACAGGACACTGAGGGCAGGATCCATCCTGTACCCACAGAAAATATTGTTTGTTGCTAAAGCTATGATGTGTTGTGTGACTCTGTTACACAGCTGTAGGCAACTTGAACAACCCGTAAGGGAGGCTTTTTGCTTTACCGTGACTACTGCAAGTCTAGTTTGGACAATGTTGCTCAACATGGTTCTTAGTAGAGATTTTCCTGGCCTGCCAGCTTCACCATGTATCTACATACCGTTCATGTAATTCTGGGATCAGATTAAATAGCTGGAGAGTAGTCATTAAACAGGTTTTCATTAACAGATTTTTTTTGACCGTGTGTGTGTGTGTGTGTGTGTGTGTGTGTGTGTGTGTCTGTGTCTGTGTCTGTGTCTGTCTGTCTGTCTGTCTCAGGGAGAAATCTGAGAAAAATTACAGTAAACCCTGAATTCTCTGAGGTATCCATCACTTTTTGGCTTGTTTTCCTGATGGCCATCTTCCTACATGTATTTTTAGAAGGCAATTTCTATACCAAGAGGTCCTGAGTCCTCTTCAGGACACAAAAGGCCTAGGGTATTTGCAAAAGCCTTATAGTGAGGGTTACCTGGTTCCTGGGCTTTGACATTCTGTGAGTAAGACTGTGTTAGGGACAGAAGGAATCATGTGTCTCCCAGATAGTATTTGGTTCTCATGTCTTAGCATTCCATAGATGATGCCAATCCTGGGAAGAAAAGGAGCAGGTGCCACCCAGAAGGCACCTGGTCCATGGGACTAAGCACTAGGTGGATACTGCCCATCCTGGGCACAGAAGAAGTAGCTGCCACCTATCTATACCTCAGCACTAGATGAAATCAACCAACCATGGGAAGAAGAAGCAGATGTCACCCAGAGGGTACCCGATTCACATGTCTTAGCTCTCCACAGGTAAGCAGACCATGGACAGAAGGACATATGACACAGCTCAAGGCTGCTGCTCACCTTGATATGCTCATGCAACTGCGCCTCATGCTGTCGGGACAACTGCTCATGCTGGCGCTGGAACTCTGCAATGAGTATCTGCCGCTGGATCTGCTGCTTCTGTTTCAGTGCTAGGAGTTCCTGCTGCAGCTGCTGCTCCCGCAATGCAGGCTCCAAGGGAAGTGAGAACTGGTGGTCCAAGCGCAGGTCCATGGGTACTGCTGCAGGGGCCACTTGCAGTGGCAGCGCTGTAGCCACGTCCACTGTGGAGAGAGTACAACACAGGAGAGTGGGTACTATGTCAGCAAAGCTAGCCTTGAGGTATGGGTTGCTTTTTCTCTGTAAAGCCTAGATGCAACTATCATGATATGTTGGTGGTCCAAAGAGCATCTGGTGTCCCTTGGCCAAAGGCCTGATAGGCTCAAAGCACAAGGCTCAGAGATCCCAGGGCTCTGTTCTCAAGCATAAAGATCTAATGGTAATGAGAGATTTGGCCAGGAAACATTCTTTCATTGAGTTCTTACTACCCGACCCTTTGTCAAAATGAGAGGTCTCACTCTCAGAGGACCCCACTGCAGACCCAAAGGCCCATCTGATGTCATATTAAAAAGTCAATAAAGAGAAACAACAGAAAAAGCCTACGCTTAGCCAAGCAAGAAGCCAAGTGCCAGTACTTGGATGGACAAACTGCCTGTACTTTGTTTGCTTTTCTACCCCTTCTCCAAATGAAGCCACTGCAGAGCTATGTGTGAGCTTCAAGAACAGTGTGTGCCATAGAAGTGGTCCAGATAGACACTCAAGCGAAGAGCCTGTTGCCATGGTAAAATGAGCACCCTCTTGAAAAACATGTTTACCCAACCGACTGCAGCCAATAAAGTGTGCTCCTGGCGGGCAGCATGAGCGTTCATCAGGGTAGCTTCTGCACTCACACTGTGCCAATGAGAGGCCACCGTGATTCTGACTGAAAGTAGAAGCCGATGTCAGTCTCAGTGCTTACAGAATTGATTCCAAATTAAAGTGTGAGAAGCAATGTGGAGGAAAGGTAAGTTTTAAATGACTAACACAGGGCCAGAGAGATGGCTCAGTGTGTGAGTAAAGACACCTGCTACCATATCTGACAATTTGAGGTTAGTCCCTAGGATGCATACAGTGGAAGTAGAGAACCAACTCTTGAAAGCTATCCTCTAACTTTTACGCATGTGTCACAGCACGCACCTACTTACCGCCCAAATGCACATATGCATACACATTTTAAAAACATAATAAACAGTAAAAGAGCAAATTACCAACTTGATGAAGAAGCCCCACTCCTGCTGCAGGCTGGAGCAGTGTGTCAAGCACGGGCTCTGTGGAAGCTAGAAAGCTCTAAGCACAGTGCAGGGCTGCTCACTACACAGCACCTGTCAACAGGTGGCTTTGCAGATATTCAAGGACTGCAGCAAGAGCCCTGTAGGTCCTCCCTCCAGAAAGCCCCGCCCCATTGCCCTAGTTGCCACGCTTCATCTGCCCATATATAAGCACTGAATCCAAGGGAAGGAGGCAAGAACATTGCCTACTGGAAGGAACTCAAATTTAGAGGGAAGTTCAAAGATAACACTGGTGGTAGATGCCTGAACCAGCCCCTGGCCTTAAGGTGCTGATAGTCAGCACCTTATGAACTTGACTTTGATCAGAGTCCTAAATGTGGCTATCCTGTATTCCTGCTTCTGGCTAAAATCTTTAGGGCCTTCTACTCACAGATACAGGGTCCTAAACCTTCTTTCTGGGTAAACTAATTGACAATATTGAGCACACAGACTTGAATAAGAAAGGTACCTGTTGCTTGTGGTCTCTGGCATTCCTGTAGCCACTCCCACACAGCAAAGCTGGCCTAGGCTACCAAATAACTAGATCTTTGGTCCCAGGACTCTGCTTGTCCACAGAGTAAGGCTGGTGAGAGCTCTTACACCAGAACCTTGGTGTCCTGCCTCAAGACACAGCTCTCCTGTAGAGAGGCCACAGGACCTAGAAGGGAGGGGTGAGCCACCATGCAGATCCTCTTGGGTCTTCCCATCAACAGGTTCTGGCAGCACACTGACTTCTGATCTAGCCCTGTAGTCTCCACTGAATCCCCCAGAGCTGAACTGTCAGAGGGTATGATAAGACAGAGCCCAGGGATTAAGTAGGCCTTGGGCTAACAGCCTGCCTAGCCATAGGGCCACCAAGCAACCTAAAGGCAAATGGATCTTCATGTTCAACGGAAGCCCACTGTGGCCCATGAGCTAACTTCTCCTACCACACACAGTAGGATCAGCAAGGCTTCTGACCCCCCTCATTAGTGAGGCAAGGCTCTGGCTGTCTACAGGGATGTTTCTACTTGCCACACCTTGGCTCAAGCTAGGTACACTAGAAGCCTTTTATTTGAGCTTTGATTGCCCCATGGGTAGGCAGGGGCTCTCACACACAGGGATAAGGACTGGATTACTCTCCTTGCCTTGTCCTTTTTAATCTCTTATTACAAAATGAAACAAGATGGAAATATTACAGGCCAGTTTTGTAGAACAACGTTCCTTCCATCTTTTCAGGATAAGACATTACAGAGGGTAAGGAATTAAACCGAGAAATCTCCGTGAAGACTTCTTGAGGAAGCTTAGGGTAAGCGCTTGCCTCCCTCAGTCCTCAGGGCACAGCAGGTAACAGCCGCTGCTACATGCTGGCCTTTTACCTGTTCCCCCATTTTGAACTCTCATATATGATCCTTAAACTTGCCACTCTCTTGGTTAAATGTGACTGTCTCAAGCAATTTAGTGTGCCTCTGATTTCATGGGGCGAGTTACATCATCTTTCTCAGACAGAGACACATAGGGTCCCTGGTGGGCTTAGTCTGTGGCCACTTTATTTTAGAATATGGGTTGATTATGGGTGATAATTAGCCTATAATCAATCACACAACTTTAAATTCTTAAGTGTCTAGTTAAACAGTGATAATTTGGCTTAAATAAAAACTCAGAAGAATTAATGAAACCATGGCTCTGTCTCACAGCTTGCAAACTATCTTTTTCTGTGTGTTACCTCACTTGGCCCTGAGAGAGGGGGCAGGTGTGACTCCTATAATTTTGCTGACATGACTTATAATCTACATATTAACAAGGCTGTATCAAAGATGCTGGCCACAAGAACATGCCATCTGCATGTGAAATCTCGAATTTTCACAGGAGAGTACCAATAGGAATGCCTAGCAATTCTTTCAAATATCAAATATCCAATCTTTAAAAGAATCATTTGGCAGGCCAATCACTCCTGCCAATGTACCCATATACTGGTCACTGGGATAGTTGAAGTGGAAACTAAGGGTTCATCGGAGAGTCAGTTGTGCTGGATGGTGTTTTGCTGGGGCAAACATGAGGAGGAGTGTTTTCCTGAAGTGGACACAAGTCAAAGACTAAGGCAGACCCATGAAGGTATATTTCACTGAGGCAGACGCTAGATGTCCTGTTAAAGCAAGCACTTGAAAACACAGGTAATGATGAACTCTTTGCTCACAACATGCATGTATTGGTCCACCTTACATTGCGTCATTGAGCTGCATTTGTCAGGACTCCATAGAGAGAACTGCACCAAAACAAAACAAAACAAAACAAAAACAAAAAAACCCCTTCTGGTGGTTTGCTGCAGTTTCTTGGCACTTCTGGGCACCCAGGCTGATTGGCAGAGTGTATAAGCTGAGATAGACGCACATGCTGAGGCCAGGCACATGGAGGACACGTGATGTTTGGAAGGTATAAATAGGACTCGACAGAGTGATGGAGACAGGGCTGGGCTTGCTGGTACAGCTGTGTGGTGCTTGTGGCTCTTGTGTCTTCCCTCCTCTGAAAGAGGCACAGCCAAGAACTTCTGGTGTTCCTGCTAGTCACTCCTGCTGACTCGAGCCAAGGCTGAGGCATGGCTGTCTCTGCTAGGTCCTGTTACCAGTGTTGCTAACCCCTCCTACCAAACTGGACTGCTGGTTTATCTGTGAAGTGTTTGAGAGTAGATTGAATTGCTGCTGCCTGCTAACCTGTGAACTAAACTGCCAATTTCCAGACAACTCAGCCAGGAGTTGCTCCAAAGAACTTTTCTAACGAGCTCTACTTCCCACCCCCAACCTTTTCTTTCCCACTTCCTATGGTGGGTAGTGGGCTACAAGGAAGGTTAAAGCATTTAAGAACCATCATTAAAAATAGGATTTGAAAAAATTAAGCTTACAGATAGTGGAGCTGGAAAGATGGCTCAGAGGTTAAATGCACTTATTGCTCTTCCAAAGGACCAGAGTTCAGTTCATAGCACCCACAGTAAACAGCTCACAACTGCCTATAACTCTAGCTCCTAGAAATCCAATACCTTTCTCAGGGCTCTACGAGCACAGCTGGGGCTCCTGAATGCTTAGGGACTGGCAGGGCAGGTGTACAGAGAGCAGCTGGGGGTGGGTTGGGAAGCTCCAGTAGTGGCAAGGCTAAGCTGCTCGGCTGCTCCTCCTCAGTTGTAGGGCAGAGAGATAGCCAGCTGGAGCAGTTTCCATAGTAGCACTTGCCTGTTCCTGAGCTGGTCTTAGAGCCTGTTACAAGGAAACCATGTTCACACTTGGTCCAAAGGATACTAAAGTGAGTGTGGTAACAACTAAAACTGTTTGCAGTCAGAGGCCAACTGTACAGCATTGAGTCTTCCCATTGCAAACCAGGCAATATAGCTCCTGACCGACAGGTCAAGCTGGCCAGCCCCCTACCAAGGAAAGTAAAAGGCTCATTGGTCTCTCGGAACAACAGCTTGCATGTGTGACTGATGGGGAGGAGGGGGCCCTCTGAAGCTGCTTGCCATGGACTGAGCAGAGCTTTATCTTAACTGAAGCTGAGGGCAGGGTAAGGCAGAGCTATCACTTGTGTTGAGTTCTGCTGCGGCTTTATTCCGTATGCTCAATTTACTAATGTTTTCATTCCTAAGGCATTCTTTTTAAAAGCTGCATTTGAAATTGTAACCTTGAGTACTTTAAGGTGCCCTAAACTTGTGAGCTGAAATGAAAGGTGAGTGGAGTGTTACTATGTTCACTATGCATGGTGAACAAGCCTAAGACTGCTGCCCGCTCTTCCCTCAGGCAGCGCCCATGTGTCCAGTCTCCACTTCCTAACTTCTAGGAGCCCAACAGCTGAAGAAGAAGCCAAGGGCAGGGCTTGTTCTGGGCTCTGTGTGAAGCACAGGTCTCCAGAGGGTACCTACACTGGAGGATTGAAGAAAAGGGGCATCACTCCCTGAGCTCAAGCAGCACAGAGCAAATAAGACCCATGTAACAGTTCACTGAGACAGTGGGCCAGGACTGAACTGTTCTACATGAGGGCAGAGGGCAGTGCTAGGTGCCAGCACTGTTCCCTCAGTAAAGTCTGCCTGCCAGTGAACTCCAAGAGCATTTCCTTGTCACAATAAGTGTTGGGAAGGACAGAAAGCCTGTCTTGGCCTGTATCCTGAAGTACCAATCAGAAGTCCACTCTTGGCTATAGAAGGTGGAAGACAGCAGAAGACCAAAGGCCCGCTGCTACCTGTGACTCACATTCATATCTTGTCACTGCTGTTGTTCCTCTCAAGTAAGGCCACCTTGGCAGACAAAAGATGAGGCCTGGAACCCACACAGGCAAGGAGACTCAGCCATGGGCTCCTGGGAACATGGCCTGTTCATCCACACAGTCATCATCAGGAGCCTGGCTGTAGCCCTGCTCAAGTGCCAGCTGCAGAGATCGAGTCCATGGTCCCCACTCATTCATGAGAGCATGGCATTGGCAGTTGTGACAAGAATGACTTGTACTATTTCTGTATCAAAGCCACTGGAAATGCCACAAGTTCCCAACAGGAGCTATTGGTGCTTTTGACCTAGGGCTCCAGGAGAAGAAAACGAAATCCTCTCTTCTTAAAGAATA
The DNA here is from genome assembly GCF_008632895.1 of Mastomys coucha. Lineage (NCBI taxonomy): Eukaryota > Metazoa > Chordata > Mammalia > Rodentia > Muridae > Mastomys > Mastomys coucha. The sequence goes on from NW_022196896.1 coordinate 117,679,479, forward strand.
CAGCATCAGAACAAAAAATGCCTGTATGCTCAGGAATATTTTATGGAGGGCCTGAAAACTCCCCCAAAGGCTGTGCTTTGAAAAGCTTATCAATACAATTGGGCCTATGACGTCAGTGAGGACACAAAGCCCACATTCAGTGCTCAGAGGAGAAAGCCGGGTCTGCTGGGAGCAAGCCCTCCTACAGGAAAGACCTCCAGCTCTCCCTCCCAGATCCTGATTTCCATTACGTGGGTCACTCTTCTTCCCTGACACCACTTCATGCCATCACACAGACACAGAATGAAAGCAGCACTGTTCAGGAAACACGCCAGAGTTGAGGGTTGCCTCCGTAAAGAATAACTCATTCAGCTCCAGGGAAAAATAATAGATATTTCAACTATGTAACCAGAGCTTCCTCTCACTGACATTTGCCTGTATGGGGGTAGGGGAAGAGCAAGAGTGGGAGGGAGGAGGGTGAGGGCACTGGCCGTGCAGAACTTGAATCTTGCAACACGGCATGCTATCCACAACCAAGGGCATGGTCATCAAATAAAAGGCAAGTAGGAACACAGGTACTTAGCAGAGTTCCAGATTCTCTCTCACTAAGTCCCTGGAAACTCCACACACCTACCCAGGGAAAACACATTTGGACCTAATTTTCTCTTGCTTCTTTGTGGCATGGGCAATCTGGAAGGTGTATTCTTTCACTGGTCAGAATAAATGCAGTGGGCATGAGTGAGGCACAATAGCAGGTGAAAGGCTAAAGTGGAGAGGTCTTTGGAGTCCAAACTTCTGGGACAAATAACCAGTGCCTACCTGGGGCAATCATATGAGTAATGCCAAGAAGCAAGGATTACCCAGCACAGACTTCCTAAAGCTGCTCCAGGAAGCAAGCTGCTCTATATTACTGCTCTTCTACCTGCACCACGGCCACTCTAGGACTCAGGTGCAGCTCAGCAGCCTCTGAGAAAGCCATGTCCTCAGGCAACCAGGGAAGCAGGGCAAGAAGCAGGAGGGGTGATGTGGGTCAAAACATGTCTACACAGGCTCACTTGGGTATCCAGTTGACAAGAGAGCAGGTGGCTAGCCATAGAAATGCCTATCTTAAAGGTCCACTTGCTCCTACATGGCCAGGCATCACGGTCTCCTGCGCAACTTCCTACCTAGGTTTGACTTCTCTAACTTCTCCTGGCCTAAGTCCCACAGAATTCTCCCATCACCTTTGCTATACTTCTTGTTCTACGTTTCTTCTCATTCTGCAGCAGCCCAGGCCCAATCTGACTTGGAATGAAGGTACATGGCAGGTGCTGAGGCCTCTTCCCTTGGCTGTGGGTAGACTCCAGATAGAAAGCCAGGCCATCAGAAATGAGAAGACACTCATGATCATATTTTCTTGCTGCTGTGTCTGTCACTGAAAATGGGAAGCCATGGAATCTAGACCCTGTGCCATGACTTCTGATGTTCTGAGACTACCTACTTGGGCTCTCTAGCCTGTGCACAGACCTCACTGGCTCCTCAGTGCTTAATCCTGCACTCAGATAAAGGACACTTCGCAGGTACTTCAGGGTCATTCTGGATCAAGAAACTGACACCACCTTTTCTTCTGTAACTCTGAATACATGACAATGAGTATAATCCTGAAATAATCCTTTAGCTTTCTACTCCATTTTCCCACCTTTCTCTTTTTTCTTATACCCAATGAGATTTCCTAAAATGTGTATCCTCACCTTTTGAAGTTTGTCATTACTCCTGCTATTTTGATAAACCACACAGTCACATTCAAAGACCAATAGCTCCTGCACATTTATGCTATCCAGATCCCTGGCCTTTGGGGTGTGGAGCAGCTCAGGAATATCATGGGTAGTGTTCTCTTCTGGCAGTCACTGCGCCTTAGCCTGGCCTGGGGCTACCTGCTCCAGGTGGAACAGAACTGAATGGATTCTCACACTGAGGGCATCAATCAGGGAGTCCCCAGCTAGGTGCCTAAGGCCTCTGCTCTCAGGCCGCATTCTCTCTCTTAGAGAGGTCTGTTGCTACTTCAGCTCAGCAGAATGAAGGCTGAGTCTTGGAGGCACCCAGCAACTGTCATGAACACAATGATCCAGGCCTCTGTTCTAGTCACACATACAAGTCCTCAACTTGACTTTATCTCCAGGCAGAAGACCTCTGGGCCATAGTCTGTAGCAAACAAACCTTTAGTGGACACCTTTAGAAGGGAAACAGTCATGCACCATTGCGGGGGGGGGGGG